>NW_028261390.1:0-150141 GCF_051295495.1 Thamnophis sirtalis
ACCCTAACCCTAACCCTAACCCTAACCCTATACACATACCCTAACCCTAACCCTAACCCTAACCCTAACCCTAACCCTAACCACCTAACCCTAACCCTAACCCTAACCCTAACCCTAACCCTAACCCTAACCCTAACCCTAACCCTAACCCTAACCCTAACCCTAACCCTAACCCTAACCCTAACCCTAACCCTAACCCTAACCCTAACCCTAACCCTAACCCTAACCCTAACCCTAACCCTAACCCTAACCCTAACCCTAACCCTAACCCTAACCCTAACCCTAAACCCTAACCCTAACCCTAACCCTAACCCTAACCCTAACCCTAACCCTAACCCTAACACGCACCCTAACCCTAACACGCACCCTAACCCTAACACGCACCCTAACCCTAACCCTAACACGCACCCTAACCCTAACCCTAACCCTAACACGCACCCTAACCCTAACACGCACCCTAACCCTAACACGCACCCTAACCCTAACCCTAACACGCACCCTAACCCTAACACGCACCCTAACCCTAACCCTAACACGCACCCTAACACGCACCCTAACCCTAACCCTAACCCTAACCCTAACCCTAACCCTAACCCTAACCCTAACCCTAACCCTAACCCTAACACGCACCCTAACACGCACCCTAACACGCACCCTAACACGCACCCTAACACGCACCCTAACACGCACCCTAACACGCACCCTAACACGCACCCTAACACGCACCCTAACACGCACCCTAACCCTAACACGCACCCTAACACGCACCCTAACACGCACCCTAACACGCACCCTAACACGCACCCTAACACGCACCCTAACACGCACCCTAACACGCACCCTAACACGCACCCTAACACGCACCCTAACACGCACCCTAACCCTAACACGCACCCTAACCCTAACCCTAACCCTAACACGCACCCTAACCCTAACCCTAACCCTAACCCTAACACGCACCCTAACACGCACCCTAACCCTAACCCTAACCCTAACACGCACCCTAACACGCACCCTAACACGCACCCTAACACGCACCCTAACACGCACCCTAACACGCACCCTAACCCTAACCCTAACCCTAACACGCACCCTAACCCTAACACGCACCCTAACCCTAACACGCACCCTAACCCTAACACGCACCCTAACCCTAACACGCACCCTAACCCTAACCCTAACACGCACCCTAACCCTAACACGCACCCTAACCCTAACCCTAACCCTAACACGCACCCTAACCCTAACCCTAACACGCACCCTAACCCTAACACGCACCCTAACACGCACCCTAACACGCACCCTAACACGCACCCTAACACGCACCCTAACACGCACCCTAACCCTAACCCTAACACGCACCCTAACCCTAACCCTAACACGCACCCTAACCCTAACCCTAACACGCACCCTAACACGCCCCTAACACGCACCCTAACATGCACCCTAACACGCACCCTAACACGCACCCTAACACGCACCCTAACACGCACCCTAACACGCACCCTAACACGCACCCTAACCCTAACACGCACCCTAACACGCACCCTAACACGCACCCTAACACGCACCCTAACACGCACCCTAACACGCACCATAACACGCACCATAACACGCACCCTACGCCCTACATACTCTACACCCTACGCACCCTACACCTTACACCCCCTACGCCCCCTAAACCCTGTGGTTTGAGGAAATGATACACAAACACATAGATTTTAAACCAGAGCTCTTTTTATTGGGAATTATACCAGAAATCTATAACAAAGACTTAAAATATTTTATTGTAAAGGTTCTATCAGCAGCTAGAATTGTATTTGCAAAAAACTAGAAAAATGAAACAATACCAAAATAAGAAATTATTGGAAAAATAATGGAGTGTGCTGAAATGAGTAAATTGACATTTGAAATTGGAGATCAAGAAGACGAGCCATTTTATAAGATGTGGGATTTGTTTTATCAGTGGCTCGGGGGGGAAAAATCTGGAAATGAAAAATGTTTTACTTATGTTTTAATTGAAGGAGCTAAGTGATAATAAAATTATGCTGTGAAATAATTAACAATGATACACATATGAATTGAATACTTTAGAACTTTTTGTTTTTGTTTTAAAATGGATAAGGATAACAATGAATTTATGTATACTTGATAGAAGATTGGTGATATAATGTATAACCCTAAGAATATATTATAAAGGTATGTTGTTGATGAATAATTTTAATAAGGAAGTAATTAAAAATATGCAGTGACTATTTAGAATACCTTGTTTAAAAACAAAGGAATTACATCTTTGAAGGTTGATGTGCAAGGACAATAATGAACATAAACATACTCGATAGTTGATTGGTGGGATTATACGTAATTGAAAAGAGTGACATACAAATATAAAGGGTTGGTAAATCTCTTTCATATCGGGATCTATGATTATATAAAGGTATATTATTATTAAACAGACAATCAAGAATGTAAGGGAATTAGGTTTATTGAAAAAAAATATTAATTGTAATTGAATATATGTTGTACAATGAAAGTGAGGCGTTTAGTTAGATGAAAAAATCTGTGATTGTAAATGTAATTGAGAATATGGATGCAAAAACACTTGTAACCAAACGACATGCTGTATGTAATGGATGAGATCATCCTTTTTATATTGTTTTTGGTTTAAAAATAAAAAAACAGATTGCAAAAAAAATGTATGTTTTAGATACATTTATCCAATTTGTGCCTGTTTTTTATACATATATGGTTTTTGCCATAATAAACCTCATGTTGCCAATAGTATCTATCAGGCTTCTTGGCTAAATGTAGCTCTGCATAATTAATAAAACCAATGATTTACCTTTGATGTCTTCAGTTTTGACTGATTTTACTCAGTGAGTGCCTCTGAAATAAATAAAAAATCAACATCACCAAATGTCCACCTGGTGCTCAAAGACTAGAAAACTAATTCAAGAATTTGACAAAGGAGCTTTTATGTGCTTTATCCTATCAGTGAAAAAGGCAAGATACAATGAATTGGAATGTTGTGCCCTTGAGAATACCTCAGACCACGTTTTTCTACTGTTCCCAAAGATATGGCCTCCAGGCCCTGGAGTTTCTCTTACTCTCCAAGAACAGGAACTTAACGTTGCCTCAGGCCCTGGGAGTTTACCTTCCAGCAAGAAACTTAGGTCAGTTCCTGGACCTGAAGCAATTTTAGTTAATAACCTCAGGCTCCGCCAATATTTTATTTTACTCCCTAAATACTTGGCTAAAAAAACAATTCAGCGCCCAGAAGTTTGCCTCGTTTCCCTGAGGGAAAAACACTTTTCCTGGGACTGAGTGAGGTAACTCGCCATAGGTGAGCTGGGGTAATTTGGAGTACTTTAAATAAGATGCAGAGATATTGCCTCAGCCATTTCTGGCGTTTTGCTCCTAAGCGTAGTTTAATCCTAAGAGTATTTTTACTCCTAAAAACTAACTTTTAAGAACTAAAATTACCACAGGTGCTATGCCTCTGCTAGAATTACCTCAGGACGCAAGAGGCTACGGAGACACGTGGCGGCGTCGACTGCTCCTGCTTCTGCAGCGTGCTCATTTTCTAAAATGTCCCCGTCCCCCTCGGAGGTGGTGGTGGTAGAAGTCAATCAGCCAATCCGAGGGAGGGATTTCCGAAGCAGCCAATCGACAGCCGAGACTTTCCCTGTACGAAAAGCTTCCCTCCTCTTGTTGAAAAATAAAAAATTTAAGGGCTGCTGTTCCTTCTATCCCCACAAGACGGCGATGTTGTCTGTAAACTCACCTGCCATAGGCAAACTGCTCTCCTCTTTTTAAAAATCAAGCTTTTTGCACCCAGAGGAGGACAAAAACTCACCCTGCGTTCCCAAAAATGGTGGCTTTGGAGGCAAAACGTTTTTGGAGCCCCAAAAAATTATTCCCTACGATTGCGCTCCTTATTGGCTGTTTCGATCGTGGCCCCTAAAGCAACAACCGGAATCCTATAATGCTAATTTATGCAAATGAATCCTCCATATAGCTAACAATGAAGTCATAAAACATATTAAAAAGATTTAAGCAAAACAGCGCCTGTGATATCCCCTTTCGTCCTACAAAATGCTTCCCTGCTCTTCTTGAAAGATAAAAATTTTATCTTTTAAAAATTTTATCTTTTAAAATTTTTATCTTTTAAAAATTTTATCTTTTAAAAATTTTATCTTTTAAAATTTTTATCTTTTAAAAATTTTATCTTTTAAAAATTTTATCTTTTAAAAATTTTATCTTTTAAAAATTTTATCTTTTAAAAATTTTATCTTTTAAAAATTTTATCTGCTGCTCCTTCTTTCCCCAGGAGATGGCGCTGTTGTATGTAAACTCACCTGCTATAGGCAAACTGCTCTGGAATTCTACAAATCCATACAGCTTCTTCTGTTGCTTTGTGCCTTTTGCATTTTCTTGTTCTACTTGTGCAAATCGAAAAAGTTTCATGAGCTGTAAGCTGTAATCATCACAATTATGACACATCACGGCTTGAACTATCTTGCTTTACGTGTAATGAGTCTATCTCGTATATTAGTTTCACCTTTTAACTTGCATTCATTACTTATGAAATTAATGAACTTTGGCACGATATTCTAATTTTTCAAGTTTCACCTGTACTAGCAGATATCGTGCGGATGTGTTGCGTATTGTATTTCTTGCTCTTTTTTAAAATCAAGCTTTTTGCACCCGGACTCGATTCAGGGTGGAATTTCATGCTTAAAAATGGTATTTCTTGCTGTTTTAAAAAATCAAGCTTTTTGTACCCAGAGGAGGAAAATTCCTTACCCCGGGATCAGAAAAATGGGTGCTTTGGATGTATTTGTGGTCAGTTGAGTAAAGGGCCAATATTATCATGCTTTAATCCAATTCCCTCTGGAGCTGAAGGGGAGAACTCTTTATTATGTAAAGGGACTAGCTTGGCCTTCTTAATGGCCCATTGACAAAGTGGGGATGGGCAGGAAGTTACAGGCAGCTATTCTGTCTCTTAAAACATGTGTCATTATTTTCACATCCAGAGAAATATTCTGCCTTTTCAATATGTCTTAGGATATTTCATTTTCTGGGAGAGGGCTGGATGATAACTTCCCACACTAGGAAATATTGAAAAGGCAGAATTTTTCTCTGGATGTGAAAAAGAAGAAACATGTTTTAAAAGACAGAATAGCTGCCTGCAGCTTCCTCCCCATCCCCCTTTGTCAATGAGCCATTAAAGCAATAGCAATAGCAATAGCAGTAGACTTATATACCGCTTCATAGGGCTTTCAGCCCTCTCTAAGCGGTTTACAGAGAGTCAGCATATTGCCCCCAACAATCTGGGTCCTCATTTTACCCACCTCGGAAGGATGGAAGGCTGAGTCAACCCTGAGCCGGTGGGATTTGAACCGCTGAACTGCTGATCTAGCAGTAGCTTGCAGTGCTGCATTTAACCACTGTGCCACCTTGGCTCTTAGGTACGCCTGAGGTACTCCACTTTACATAATAAAGAGTTTTCCCCTTCAGCTCCAGAGTGATGGGATTAAGGCATGATAATATTGGCCCTTTACCCGACTCACCCTATGGCATCTGAGAACTCAACCAAACCTGGATTCAAAATGCAGCCTAGAGGGTTGCCCCTGCATGGACCCGTGGGAGTCTGACAGCCAATCAGAATGCAAGATGAAGATCAAAGGCCAGAGAGGGCATAAAACCAGGGACTCGGCTTTTCTTCGGCCCTTCTCTTTTTCTCCACCAACATTGAAGCATGTGATCACCTTTTCTGTTCAGGATTCAAGTCGTGTGGTCCTGTCCACCATTAAAACCATCTTTCCAAGCAGTGTCTCCGGTGTCTTTTTCCCCACTTGGAACTGAACCCAGAAGGACATTTCTTTCAACACCCTGTACTCAGAAAAATGGGTGCTTTGGAGCCAAAAAAATTTTGACCCCAAATTGAAAAACCCAGGAGGGGACTTGATTTGGGGTGGAGTTTCATGCTTAAAAATTGTATTTCTTGCTTGCGATTTCTCCGCGGGTCGCCCATGAGGCAAATGATGAAGGAAGACACGGACACGAGTTCCCTTCGGGATAAGACGACCCGGAGCAGAGTCCGGAGGCCTCTTTTATTGAGCATACACAAAGAAAGGGTGGAGTTGCAAGGTCTACGTGGACCAATCATGGTTGTACAAGTCTATGGTATATGGTAACTCATTTACTTCCATGTAGACCTCTGAACCTAGAGAATGCCCATAGTCAGCAAATAAATCTTTTACTAGCATGCAAACTTTTGACCCCTACCTAATACTACAGAGTCAGCAGGTGGTAACCTCTGCCCTACTTAGTGCTGAGAGTTAACAGTTTGTGACCTCTGCCCTACTTAATGCTTCAGAGTCAGCAGTTTGTATTACTGACCTTATGGTAAATGATTACTGCTGATCCACATAGTGTTTCAGCATACCTATGCATGCCTATACTTATGCTACAACACTTGCTCTTTTTAAAAGTTGAGAGTTTTTTTACCCACAAGAGGTGCAAAATTCTCATTGCCTTGCTTTGGGCCCCTGGTAGCCTGCTTCTGCGTGCCCTCCAACCTTCCCGGGGGCTGCCCGTTGGTCCGGAACACCCGGTCCGGTTGTTCTTGCGTTGCTCCAATTAATGCACCGATGGAAAGCAGAATTCCGAGACAGATAGATCCTTCGAGAGGTTTATTGGATACATCATGTTGGCTCTGAAAGTTCCTGCTGTTTTCAGCGAATGTAAAGTAAAACTTCCCCCCCCTTTCCCCCATTTTCCAATCGAGGTGCCGGGTGTCTGCTTGGTTGCTCCGCTCTGCTTTTTTACTCCACTTTTGACTATAAAGCCCCATCTGTGTATTTCACACCCCTCCCTGTAGCGACCCGGAAGCCTGCAAGGTGGTCTCGACCAAAATCACTTCAGGGTTGACGCCAAGCAAGTCCGGTGTAGCCTGCCCTCTGCCTGGCTTCCCAGCCTCCCCGGACCTGAAGCTCGTGCTTCTAACCGTCACAAGCGGGGGTGGAATTGGACCGGTTAAGACCCTAACCTGCCCCTGAGTGGATTGCCGTTCCTCGGCTGTTTTCCTTCCCAAGCGGCATTCCGAAAGGTAAGTATTCTCTAAATTGTGCACGCGGTAAGACGGTTGTTAAACCGGTAGGATACCACCCCTGCTCGGCTCTGTTTCCGTGGGAGGCCCTCGGCTCCAAGAAGGTTCTGCCCAAGTACAATAGAATCCTACCCCCGTCAAAGGAGTCTCTGGCCAGCCAGGCCTATGCTCTCTTTCCATGCTCAAGGGACGCGGGGTACGTTAGGCCCTTTTCTCTGTCCTGAGTGAGCAAAAGGGCCCCTGCTATTCTTTCCCTTGTCCAACTACATTGTTATCCTTTGGAACAAATTTTACATCTGCAACAAAAACGGGGTGGGGGACGCTGCAAATCCATTCTACGGGCATTTCCAATTCGACAATACGGTTTCCTGGTCCAAAATGGAAGAAATTGTTCATATAAATTGTTTTCTCTTTTTCTTGGATGTCGTCTCTGCCGTCCGTTTCTCTCGGGCTTGGTCAGCGTTGGCGGATCAAAATATCCCAGCTATCCTTCCAACGTAGAGCCTGCAACTCGGATTTGGAGAGTGCTGGTTCTCCGTAGGTGAGCGGGCGGAAGGTGTGGTACGTCAGGTAGACGGAAGACATCCAGGCCACCACCAAAGCACTGTGCGTGCTCTTGTAAAGCCTGGATCTGTCTGACGGAGAGACAAGCATAAAAAAAGGAGGATAAGACTCTAGAAAGAATGCAGGGAAGAACAACCAAGATTATTCGGGAGGCTCTTTTATTCACACATAAAAATCCAGTAAAATCACCCCTGAGCTGGAATGGAACCGGTAAGCAACGTTGGTCTCCAGGGTGATCCAATCTAAGGGAGATGACCTGTATTTACAGTATGTTCTATGTCCTCGTTTTTCAGGGTAAGGATCTTCCACTAGAACAAAACACAAGAATTGGGAATTCCGGATATCGATGCAAGCTACGAGTGATGCGGCCCCTAGTTCAAAATGTTGCTTGAAGTCTACAACTCCCAAGTTGTGAAACTGGCTGGCAGCATTTATACAACACACTTAACTTTCTGATGTGTTTAGGGGCTGTAGCTTGGGGGGGGGGCGCTCTGCCTGGTTCAGCTTACCGCCTCGCCGGCATCCAGCCATCAAGGGATGGAAGAGAGGGAAAGGATGGAAGGGCAATAAAGCTGTGTGTGTACGTGATGGGAAATCGGAAGTGCATAGGGATTGACAAAAATCAATAAATGGAACTTCAATTCCCAGAATCCCCTGGACAAGCACAGCTGCTGCTGAGAATTGTGGGAAATGAAGTCAAGGGGACCTAACCCCAACCCTAAGTTGGTTCCCCCCCCCCCATGGGATTTCCCCATGTGTTTCACTTGGAAGCATAGAGCGTGGGAACTCGAAAAGTCCACCCCCTCCTAACCATACCCATGGGCTAGGAATCCGTTGGCGAGGCTGGTTTTGCTCTCCGAATTCAAGGGGGCCTAACCCTAACTCTAACTCTTTCCAATTCCTGGGAGGCAGCTTAGCCAAGATCTCATCTGGAAAAAATAACCCATCCTGGGTGGTCACAAAGGGTCAACAGGGAGACTCCATTAGGCTCTTTCAGATAAATCAGGTGGAACAACGACTGATGACTTCCTGTTACTGAACTACGATAGAAAGCCTTTCCTTATTGTTTTTTTTTTAATATTTTTTTTTATTTTCAAACAAACATATAATGTAGAAAACCTCTTCAACTACCTACAGTGTGTCGATTGGTTATAAAGTCTTTCTCCGTCCTTTCCATAGTCATCACTTGAGCTTCATCAAAAATCACTTATTGTCAATCAAATATCTTTGTATATATTATTGTACTTCATTTGTTTAATTATCACTATTGTTTCACCATTTTAAACAAAGTATTCTAAATATGTATCTGTTTATATTATGATGATTCATTATATTATCTTCAATATATCCAATAATAAAGATTTTTTTGTATCCTATTCTAAATCTTTCTATTATTTTAGAATTAATAACATTCTCTAATAATTTTCAATTCCATGTTTTTTCCATTATTAGTATCTTCAATCTAATATACATTTATACAAATTATTATGTTAAACTTCCATTAAGCATAGCTATTACTACATCCTTTTTAAGTGAGGCATATTAAAATTGAAGTAAATTTATATTATGGTGTTTCATTACATTATCCTGAAATCATCCAATGATATTACATCTTTATATTCTATTCTATATAGAATTATTTATCTTTTATAAAAAGGCATTTCAACATCATCTCCATCATCCTCACTTACAGTTGTATAAAATTTCATATTATCAATCTAGTATATATAACTGCTTTATTATCATTAATGATCATTTATTTGATTATAGCTATTATTACTTGGTCTTATACATAATACTCAGTTTAACTACCTTTAACTTTATTTTATTGTGACATTTCATTTCATCATTCTGTATCCTTCCAGAAACAGTGCAGTCCGATATCTCTTGCCATTTGTAGAATCTGTATTCTAAGTGTTTTTTTGACAAGTCTTATGTGGACTTCTCTTGACAACTTGTTGTGCATTGGATATCTTAAAAGAATTCGAAACCCTCCTTCTGTTCCTTTCATCTCTTTGACTTTTGTTATTCCTGGTGCTTCTGCCGAAATTACTCTCATTGACGCTGCCAAATTTTCTCCCCTATCTTCATCTATGTTTTGACATCTGAGAGAGTTCCAGTTCATCGATCCCTCCTTTTCGTATTCCGCACTTATCATTTCCCTCTGCACTCGATTTGCTGTCAGTGTCAACAATTTTCTTATCACTTTCATATGTCTCTGTAATTTTTTGAACTCTGTCCTCAAATTTCATTGTTGTTTTATAAGTATTCTCAACTCTTCCCTCCGTACTTTCTGTATTTTGATATTTTGTATTTTGGTCTCAGGGGCGTCGCAAAGCCCCCGATCGATCCAGGAAAAAGCTCTTTTTGCTGGCTACAAGAGAAGCAGCCAATATGGCTACAGAAGGTTGGGGTGTGGAATGAATGAAAAGAATTAGGCCTGAGAGCGTCAAGGACTGAAATTTCCTTGGTTTTCTGAAGGACAGGAAGGCATCTGAGGAGTTTTGTGGGCAGGATCGATCAGCTGCAGCCGCTGCCTTCTGGGCCACTTCCAGGCTTCCATCGCTGGCCTTGCCTGGGGTGAATGCAGTCTGCAATTGTGATGTCACATATGACCTAGAGTACATTGGAGGGAGTTGGAGAACTGAGTTGCCCTCAGAGATCTGGGAGATGTCAGCTGGGTTAAGGCAGATGACAAAATTTGCCAGAGGACATGACTCTCTGTAGAAGGTAGGAGAGAAGGCAGGAGTGGGTTGGCAGGGCCAGGGCACAGAACACCGGAGCTCTGCTCGTTTGAAAGGAGGGAAGATACTGTATGGGAAATTGTGTTTGTTTTTTTTAACCTCACTCTTACCTCAAACAATAATAGAGAGTGCTTTGAAGCTGTTTTATGTTCTGGGATCACGGGGTGTCTTTCTTGGGAAAGACAAAATTTACATGCACTTTTACTAGGTTGGTTCTACGTATTATCTTGTTTACCTTACTAGCAAATAACTATAGGTATTAAACAGTAATTGGTTAATTTGGGAAAAGAAAATCCTTACCTTTGGTTATAGTCAGCTCCTGTGAAGTTGTTTCTTTCTCGGGCAATGAAACGAAGACAGCATAATAGCTTCAGTTTCTCATCAGTTATTCCCTTCCCTGCTGCTACCTCACCTGATTCCCAGGGGTTTATAGCAAACTTTCTCCTTTCCTCTCTTGCCTCTGGCTTATGCGATGGGGAACTTCAGTTTGTAGACTGGGGTCTTGCAATGCACAGCCCGCCAGGAGAAGAAAGAAGGAAAGTGGACCAGGAGGAAAGAGAACAGCTCCCTATCTGAGTTTAAAATGCCACGGCCTAGCTACAAATTACTTGACTTTCCTGACAAGGGTTGCTGTCAATCAGCAGCTCAGGAGGCATTTGAACTCATGCAGATCAACCTCACATCTAAGAGATTGAGGTAATGCTTCTTATACTGAGGGTTGAATAATCTGCCAATTTTTCAGGCAATCAGAATTTGGGATGTGAAAGCTGATCTATAGCTAAAAACATTTTCTTTTGTCTGACAGAGCATTCCACGTATCTTACCTTCATTCTGACTTTTGTCTCAGGGCAGTTGCAACGTAATCTGAGGGACGGTACCATGATCTGTCATGGCTGGATCGCTCTGCGGTTGCTTTTGGGCTTGCTGGTGATCCCACCCCCACTCCCCATCCCGGGAGCTTGGACCTATTAGATCAGCAGATCGCAGCTGATTTAGGGTATCTAAATCTATCTATAGGTTTTGGGGCAGCACAAGGTTTTTGCTGGACATCTGATGGGCAGCCAGTAAAATGCTCAGCTGCCACACGAGATCCAGTTTGGTGTAGTAACAGAATAACAGTGTAACGGAACAAGAGAGTTGGAGGAGACCTTGGACCCTCTATAGGTTGTTATAGGAGACCCTACGCCAGTGATGGTGAGCCTTTTTGTAAAGGCGTGCCAAAACTGTGTGCATATGCGCTATTGCGTGCATGTGTGTTCGCACTCATAATTCAATGCGCCTGCCCATCTGTGCATGTGTGCAAGCCCCCCTGCCCCTCACATGTGTGCACGACACTCACACCCCTCGTTTGGTGGGGGAGTTTTTGCCCTCCCCAAGCTCCCGAGGCTTTCCTGGGGAGGGTGAAAACAGCCGAAAACAGAGCGATCCCCTGGAGACCCTCCAGAACCGGAAATGAATTATTTCTGAACTTCCGGTTGGCCTGTTGGGCCTGTTTTTCACCCTCCACAGACTCAGGAGGCTTATCTGAAGCATGGGGAGGGCGAAAACAGTCTCCCCCAGACCTCCAGAAGCCAAAAAACCAGCTGGTCGGTGCACACATGCACGCCAGAGCTTACGGCTCGCGTGCCAGCAAATATGGCTCCACGTGCCAACTGTGGCACGTATGCCATAGGTTTGCCATCAGGGCCCTATGCCATTTCTGACAAGTGATTATGCAATCTCTTCTTAAAAGCCTCCAATGTTGAAGCACCCACAACTTCTGGACACAAGTCATTCCACTGATTCATTGTTCTCACTGTCAAGAATTTATCTATTTCAAGGTTGTTTCTCTCCTTAATTAGTTTCTACCCATTGCTTCTTGTTCTGCCTTCAGATGCTTTTGGGAATAGCTTGACTCCCTCTTCTTTGGGGCAGTCCCTGAGATATTGGAAGACTGCTATCATGTCTCCCCTGGTCCTTCTTTTCATTAAACTCGACGTCCCCAGTTACTGCCATTGCTCTTTATATGTTTTGGTATCCAGTCACCCAATCATCTTGGTTGCTCTTCTCTGCACTCTTTCTAGAGCTGGTTTGGGGTTTGGGGTAGGGGTTAAAAAACGGGAGTCTTGTGAGCTCTATTCCTGCCTTACGCCCAAAGCCAGTTGGTTGACTTGGGCCAATCCCTCTCAGCCCTCGGAAGGGGAAGTGCCAAACTCTTCCATAAAGCCTCACCAAGGAAACTGCAGGAGTCAACACTCAAAGGCATTTCATTCCCATTCTCTCTCTCTCTCTCTCTCTCTCTCTCTCTCTCCCTCCCTCTCTCTCTCCCTATCTGCCTTTGAGTCCATCTTGACACCTGTTGACTTCCTAGATAAGTCCCTACAGCTTTCTTGGAAGCGTTTTTTAAAGTGGTTGCTTTCTAGCTCTGAGTTCAAGTCACACCTTAGCCATGCAAACCCTCTGTCTCTCAGCCCAACCCACTTCACAGGGTTGTTGTGGAGGAAATAGGAGGAGAAAAATAGGCTGGATATGTTTTTCGGCTTATTTATAAAAATAGAATAAAGGTGGGATAGAAATTAAATGAATAAAATAAATACAAATAATTGAGCGGGATTAGACTAGAAGGCCTCTAATTTCTTCCAAATTTATGGTCCTACCATACATTTCTATTTCATAACTACTTTAATTATTGCTCATAACCTAATATATCCAGATAGATGACATAAATTAATTCACAGAAATAGACTAGACCATTCAGTTTCCTCCAGGCACAAGCAATCAGACCTACACCTGAGAGTTCAAGATGAATACTTGATTGTATTCTTTATTGTATAACACAGACTGTTGGTCTTCTCAACAAAAAACAAGAACAAAAAGAAATAAAAACAATAATAAACAATAAATTGCAAATTCCGCTGGTGTTCTTGAAATAACACCAGCGGAACTGCAAAAGACTACTCAGAACATTATATATTTTAAGAAGATACTTGGTTGATACTTAAGGCAGTGGCAGCAACCCCTAACAACCATTAACATCAGCCAATGGTATTTGTGACTTATTTTTAAATGTTCAGTTGACTGAGTTTCATGTTTAATGAATAAAAGAGATAGTAGTAGTAGTAGTAGTAGTAGTAGTAGTAGTAGTAGTAGTAGTAGTAGTAGTAGTAATAATAATAATAATAATAATAATAATAATAATAATAATAATCACAATGATCCCACTATCAGTAATCTTTAAAAAAATGAAATTAGGCTACCAAACAGCCAAAGAAGCTGAAAAAATTTTGCATTTACTATATATGGACGATTTGAAACTCTATGGAAAGTCAGAAATAGAAATCCAATCATTGACAAACACAGTCCGAGTATTCAGCACTGATATTTCAATGCAGTTTGGCATGGAAAAATGTGCCACTGTATCCATAAAACGGGGCAAAATCACTGCATGTGAGAGAAAGATCTTGTGGGACTTCAGAATTCAAACTGACAGGCACTTGGCCCACAACACACCTAACATAACAATAGTTGAAAAGAAAAAAGTATGGTTCATTGACATTGCAATACCTGGAGATGCACGGATTGAAGATAAACAGCAAGAAAAAATCACAAATTGAAGTTGAGCGACTGTGGAAAAAGAAATCGTGTGTTGTCCCAATTGTAATTGGAGCCCTTGGAGCAATACCTAAAGGGATACCTTGCTATTTGGACATTTTAAATTTATCAGACTTGAATATTCTGATTCTACGAAAAAACCACCCTACTTGGAAAAGCTTATATCCTCTGATATTACCTTAACAGTTCCTAAGTCCTTCATTAGGACTCGAGCTGTTGAGCTACCAACCAGCCCCAAAGGCTGTGAATCTTACCAAAGATTAACCAAATAATACTAATAATACTAATAATAATACATACATAGATATATACATATACATATACATATGCATATGCATATGCATATGCATATGCAAATGCATATGCAAATGCATATGCAAATGCATATGCAAATGCATATGCATATACATATACATATACATATACATATACATCATATACATATACATCATATACATATACATTGTGTGTGTGTGTGTGTGTGTGTGCGCGCGCTGCAGGACCTGCCAGGCAATCTATAATGGAAATATAAGGAAAGTATGCTGAGTCACCTGATATAAAATGTCCTTCCTTGGAGGAGAAGACATTTTATTTCTCCACTTTGTTCTAGGATCTGCTCGGTTTTCAAGAGAGTGGGCCATCAGAAGAACAGAGTCCGCACTCACCCTTTGAGGGAGGAGACCTGCAATTCAAACAAAGACTCTCCCTGGCAGAAGGAAAAGGCAGACACCCCGGAGGAAGAGCTGAATGAAAATGGTGATGATGAGCTTTGCCTTAGACCTCCTAAGACATGAAATCCACTCCAAGAACAGCATGTAAACTCACTGACTGTTGCTGCAGATATGGCAGTCAGGTTATTGCAGGAACCCCAACAATAACATCTTATTTCCTAGTATTTACAGTATTAGTCTCCAATCTCTGGCTCTAGTCCGTAGAACAGATACCCAAGAGCTATTCTTAGATCTCAGGCAGGTTTGGTGGGACTGGTAAGTGTCTACTTCTGGTACTGGAAAATTGTGTCATTCTGGGAACTGTCAGGAAGATTGGCTAATGCTTAAGAAAACCCAGACAAGACTGAGTGAAATGTCTCAGAGGCTGGAAAAACTTCCCAAGAGAGGTGACAACAAGAGTCATCCTCAGCTTCTGGCATTCCCCAACCAATATGACAATAACTGAGAATATTCAGGGTCGAAGCCCACATGCGTACAAGAGAGAATCATCGGGCTGGAGGAAGAGCAGCGTTAGAAAGTGAATTAGAGAAGAGTACAAAATTATGCCAGTGTGGAGAAATATTTTCTTCATTTCTGTAGAATTCATTGAATGTAAAATGTAAGAACTGCTCTCCCTTTGAAAAGATATTAGACAAGGATTAGACTATCAAACCCTGTGGCTGACCCCCTTTTTTTCTGTTTATCAGAATCGCAGGTCTGCTTTTGCAACTTGAGGAATCTCCGAGAAGAAAATGGTCCTTCCCAAGTGCAAGAGTCCACCAACAATTTATGCACCTTGGCAGAGACTAAACTAGCCGGAGTCTTGAGGGCCATTTGCAAGTATCGCCATAGCATCCATAAGGTAGACACTCTTCGAAGTGCTCCTCAAATTAGATGTAACTCTGCTGAACCTGCGACCTCCTTTTGAAGCAGTGTGATCTCCTGGGCCATCTTCAAAGGCAGCCCAAGTAGGATGTGTAATAGTACTCTGAACATGAGCAAGGAGAACTGAAAGTCAGGGTTGTCAGGGCATCTCAGTTCAAAAACTGAGGCACCAGCCAGAGATGGCCACGAATTCCCCAGCCAGGATCTCTGCTGAAAGAATAGAATAGAATAGAATTTTATTATTTGTATGCCGCCCTTCTCCAGGAGGACTCAGGGCGGCGAACAATTCAAGGGGGAAAAAGGGGAACATAAAAAACGAAATACAATAATAAAAGTAAGCAACAGTCGCATAACCATACATGTCGAGAGGGGAGGGAACTCATCACCCCCAGGCCTGCCGGCAAAGCCAGGTTTTGATGGCTTTTCGGAAGGCCTGGAGAGAGGTGAGGGTCCGAATCCCTGCGGGGAGTTCATTCCAGAGGGCCGGAGCTGCCACAGAGAAGGCCCTCCCCCGAGTAATAGCCAGATGGCATTGGCTGGTAGATGGCACCCGGAGGAGGCCAACCCTGTGAGATCTAATGGGTCTGTGGGAGGTAATTGGCAGCAGGCGGTCTCTCAAGTACCCAGATCCAATACCATGAAGGGCTTTATAAGTTATAAGTTAGAAAGCTGGAGTCTGGCGTCAGTAGCAGAGACCCATACCCATGGGGATGTCATGGCCAGGACTCTTGAGAGAGGAGGTGGAGGAGTTCCAGAAAATTGGGGGTGGCAGCCGTATCCCTCCTTTTCCAATACTGTTCCCAAGCGCCATCATCTAGGGGAAAACAAAAGGTGTTTCCGATAAATTTCTTAATGGTAAGAGAAGCTGAAGAGTGGCATTTTTTATTCATATCAGAAGCATCACCATTAAAATAAGGCATATTATATGATATAACATTTAAAATAGAAAATACAAGATTATTTGGCATATTCATCTGGAAATAAATTATGTTTCTCAACCCAGAAGTGTTTTTATCCCAAAAGGCACCTAGACTGGGTTTTTTCCCCCCTTTGAAAACATTCCTCTTCTCATCCAAAAAACTTCTTCAGAACTGTTTACAAACATTTTCAAAGGGAACCCCCTCCCCCCCCCCGGAAGAAAGTCCAGTTGCCTTTTGCAAAAAGCACCTTTGGGACAATCAAGACCTGGATGATGGAGACACTCCTAAGAAGTTTCTCATCTTCTCATAATTTCAGACTTCAAACTACTATATTGGTTTTTCTTTTGTATTTCTTCAGATCTCTCCAAAACACCGGCTGCGGATCAACCAAATCCTGCAGGCTGTGATCAGATCTGCCAGTCACATAGACCACAAATTAGCCAAAGTGATCATCAAACTGGCTGCTGAAGATATGCTAAGAACCACAGTAAGGACCAAGGCGGCCAAAGAACCCCCCTTTCCTCCCCACTTCCCTTTGGGTAGAACTTCCAGCCTCTGGGCTGCTCGCAGCCAGAGGAACATCTAACCCAACCACTGTAGGAAGGCCTAAGTCTGTGGGTCCCCAGGAATGTGCATCGTTGCCTAGGTCACAGTTGGTTCTGTGGAAACGGAAGCTCCCTCTTGAGGAAGATGGAGAAGGTTAAGGGGAGATTGGGGGTAAGAGAAGAGCCAGTGGGAAAAGCTTCCCCATGGCAGATCCAACATTGGCCTTGATGAATTTTCTGCCTGTGGAGCTATTAAGCAATGAAATGGCCTCCCTTCTGAATTTGTGGCTGCTCCATCACTGGAGGCTTCCAAGAAGAGGCTGCACCGCCATTCGTCTGGAATGGTGTGAGTGTTCCTGTACTGGGCAAGAGCTTGGATTAGGACCTCCAAGTCAAACCAGTGATTCTATCACTCACCAAAGTGTTTGTCACACAGAAGAGGACAGAACCAGAAGGAATGAGTTAAAAGTATGAAGAAGGTATTTCAGACTAGATGCAAGAGGAACTTCCTGACTATACAAACTGCAAGCCAATGAAACAGGCAGCTACATCTCATAGTGGCTCCTTCGTTACTGGGGACCTCTGAACAAGGTCTGGGTGACAACGACCTAGTACAGGGGTGTCAAACTTGATTTCATCAAGGTTTTGTTTGACCTCAGGGAACCACGGTGGGAGTGGCCAGGGTGGGCATGGCCAGTTCAACAAACATCACTCATGTCGGGGACGCTTGTGGTGGCCCGAGAACTTTACCAGAAAAAAACAGGCTCCTGGGCTCCGTTTTCGGGTGCAACGGTCTTCTGCAACCCTCTGAAAACGGAGCTCAGGAGAGCCACATGTGGTCCTTGCAAGCTCCGCTTTTGGCTGCAGTGGCCTCCTGCAACCCTCTAACAGCGAAAATGGAGCTTGGGAAGGCCATGTGCAGCCCTCCTGAGGCCTGTTTTTGCTGCCAGAGGCCCTATGGGCCAGTCCTTTGCTATTTCCAGAGCAGCCCCATGGCCAGGTCTAAGCACCCTGTGGGCCAGAACTGGCCCCCGGCCCTGGGTTTGACACCCCTGATCTAGTAGATCCTGCACCAGTTAGAGGGAGCTGGACTAAAGGTTTTTAATGATTTTTCCAATTCTCTAATTTTAGTCTGGCTGATCATGTGACTGCATCAGTTGTGACCAGAGGAGAGACTGGGATGGGGAGTGTGCATGTGTGTGCAGCATTCCATGTGGCCCCGGATCTCTTAGCAGCTTTCACTACCAGCAACCATGGAGACCTTCTGAACCAACTTTGGGGATTGGGAGTGGGAGGCCCCTCCTTTCTCCATGGTTAATTTCAGTTGGTGCTTGGGACGGATAGCGGCCACGTGGGATTCCTCAGGGCTACCTCCATGTAGGGTCAGGTGCCATGCTTCTCCTTTTTAACATTGACATGAAACCAACAGGTGAGGTAATTTGCCAGTTTGAGGGGCAATACCACCAGTGTGCTGTTACCCAGTTACACATCTGCATCCCATCTGGCTGGACAGAGGTGCTGCTGGGTTGTTGACTGGACTTCTGGGGCCTGCAAAGGTTTGGATGGCGAGGAACTCCCCTTGATTCAATCCTGGCAAGAGGGAATGGTTTGGGTTGTTTGGTACCTGGACTCATGCTCAAAGGGCAGGTGCAGCCATGGCTAGGAGGTGGATTTGCTTTATGGGCCAGTTGCTCCCTTTCCTGGACCAGGAGATCTTGTTCACAGTCCCTCTCACCTTGGTTGCTTTTCATTTGGATTACAGCAACACGCTGTACCTGGAGCTGCCCTTGAAGACCACACACAGAAGCACAACTGGTCTAAAATGCTGCAATTTATGCATTCTTCCATCTGCCCTTGTCCAGCATTGTGTGGGAGCTACACTGGCTCTCAGTTTTCTTTAAATACAATTCTGCTTTTATACTGTGTTGCATCTTAATTTGAATTGTCTTATTTTCACCTTTGATGGTGTCAAGTTATATTGTAAGCTTGAGAACTTTTCATTATTGGACAGTCTCCCATCCCCTCCTGAGTCCCTCTGGGAATAGGGTGGCATATAAATAAAAGCAAATCTCCCTTCCTTTGAAGGAAAGTCAGAAAACCTCCGAGACAAAGCTTCTACCAAAGCGTCTTTCTTTTTTAAAAAAGGATGGTAGTGTTGTAGTTAGAATGCAGCACTGCAGGCTAATTCTGCCGATTGCCAGCAGTTCGAATCTCACCGGCTCAAGGTTGACTCAGCCTTCCATCCTTCTGAGGTTGGTCAAATGAGGACCCAGATTGTTGGGGGCAATATGCTGACTCTGTAAACCGCTTAGAGAGGTCTGTAAAAGCACTATGAAGCAGTATATGTCTAAGTGCAGTTGCTATTTGAAGAATAATGCAATAAGAAATCTTCTGTGTGTATTTGTGTGTGTGAGAGAGAGAAAAGGGGAGGGAGAGAGAGAGGAGAAGGCCTCATTTCTGGCCCCCTTTCCTGCTGCAGGATCTTCAGGACTTGTATCAGGACGCAGCGGGTGACATCCTGGTGGCCCTCTGGTGCCATTTCCCAGCTGAGGTCCTCACCAAGCTGCTGGAGGGTTTCCAAGGGAGGCTGATTCCGTATCGCAGCATCCTCTGTGTGTTGGGGAAACTGGCAAACAAAGGTATCGTCTCTCTTTTCTCCCACAGGCTTTTCAAATTTATTTCTGAATCATTGAAAGGAAGTTGGCCTTGATCCACAGAGAGTTCCTATCTTTTGGAGTAAAGGGGGGCCCCGAGAAAAATTGAGACAACCTGAATTCAGAACCTCTCCAGGAACAACTCAGGGTCCCAAAAGCAGAGGGAGGGAAGGTTTCACAAAATGTAGCGAGACCCTAACTCTACTGCAGTCCAACAGAGCTGCTTATCTGTTTTGTTTATTTATTTATGTACCACCTATCTTACCAAATAACCAATATTGTACATCTCCCCCAAACAAACCCCACTATTACAAATCCCCCATAAACAACAAAAAGCAAAAGTACAATGAAAAAACAATAATGATGATAAAATAATTTGAGGTACCACACAACCAACTCAGTGCACCAAAGCACACATATCTGAGTCCACTAATATTCTGACCCTAATGCCTGGCGTGGAAAAGGCACCCTTCCAGAAGTTAAGAAGGGTTGTGGCCGTGCAGATCTCTGGGGTGAGGGAGAAAGGCTGTTTAGTAGGGCTGGCACCACAAGAGAGAAGGCAGACCCCCTGGCCTCCCAAAATATGCGATGGAAGAGACCCCTCCAACAGGTCCTGCAGGGTAACCTGGCCCTGTGTCGTACAAGGGCTTACTAGCGATGGCACTTACATACCCCCTAGACAGTGGTCTACAGAGTCAGCCTATTGTCCCCAGCCATCTGGATCCTCATTTTACCGACCTCGGAAAGATGGAAGACTGAGTTAATCTTGAGAATCGAACTGCCAAACTGCTGGCAGCTGGCAGCCAGCAGAATTAGCTGCAGTATTGCATTCTCACCACTGTGCCACCGTGGCTTTTAAGGGCGATGGGTGGCACCTTAAAATGCACCTGGAACCATACGGGACCAGCATGCTGAGCCAGTGCTGTTCATGCAACAACAGTGTAATCTAGGCAAACTTTGGTGCTGCAATATTACACATGCTGCTGCATTCTGCACTAGCTAAAGCTTCCAAACGCTTTTTGTGTGCAGTCCTAAGTACAACACATTGCAATGATCCAACAGGGAAATGACTGAGGCATGAATGACCATTAGCACATTAATTTTAAAAAAGCAAAAAGAGCCCCCACCCCACCCCCGGAGGCCCTCCGGAGGCTTCACGAGGCTTCCCTGAAGCCTCTGGAGAACTAAAAACGACCCTACAAGGAAACTGGAATTGACTTCCGGTTTGTTCGTAGGGTCTTTTTTTGCCCTCCAGAGGCTTCAGGGAAGCCTCGTGAAGGTCCCAGAAGCCTCTGGGGGGGCCTCTGGGGGGGCATCTGGGGGGCCTCCGGGGGGGGCTCTGGGATCCTCCAGGGGGCGGGGGAGGCTGTTTTCGCCCTCCCCAGGCTCCTATAAAGTCTCTGGAGCCTGAGTAGGGTGAAAAAAGCATGCAAAAAATGGGGGGAGCACACACTGGGGCGGGTAGTGCGTTGCATTATGGGTGTGGCACACCCGCACATGACCCCCCTGTGCTCCCCCCCTTATGGCACGCGAGCCAAAAAAGGTTCTCCATCGCTGATCTAGTCCAACCCTCCACTCAAGCAGGAAACCCAACACCATTTCTGACAAATGGCAGTCCAATCTCTTCTTGAAAGTCTCAAGTGATGAAGCCCACACAACTTTCGAAGGCAACTTCTCTTCCATGGGTTGATTGTGCTCACTGTCAGAAAGTTCCTCCTTATTTCCAGGTTGAATCTCTCCTTGGTCAGTTTCCATCCATTATTCCTTGTCTGGGCTTCCGGTGCTTTGGAAAATAGTTGGCCCCCTCCTCTCTCGGGCAGCCCCTCAAATATTGGAAGACTGCTATCATGTCTCCCCTGGTCCTTCTCTTCATTAAACTATCCATGCCCAGTTCCCGCAACCGTTCTTCGTATGTTTAAGCCTCCAGTCCACTAATCATCTTTGTTGCTCTTCTCTGCACTCTTTCTAGAGTCTCAACATCATTTTTATATTGTGGCGACCAAAACTGGATGCAGGACTCTTGGTGTAGCCTTACTAGGGCTTTATAGAGTGGTATTAGTACCTCATTTGGTCTTGATTGTATCCCTCTGTCAATGCAACTAATGCATTGGGTTTTTTGGCTGCCGCTGCACACGGCTGGCTCCTATTTAGCTGGTTGTCCACTAAGACTCCAAGATTTCTCTCACAGTCACTGCTATTAAGCCTGGTTTCACCCAGTTTATATCTGCACTTTGGGTTTTTCTTATCTAAGTATAGGATTTTAATCTACATTGATTTTCATTTTGCTAGATGGGGCCCAGGGTTCAAGTCAAGATCCATTCCCATATCAAAGGACCCCAGCACCAGCTTTTTAACGCCATGCTAGACAGAAATAAGATATTACTAATGAAACCTAGCACTTGGATGCTCCTGCCTAACATTCAGCATCTATAACATGGGGGAGAGAGCCTCCTCCCACTCCATGTTTAAGCCCCACATTTTCCCCAGCCACCCCATTTTCATCCAGGTATCCACGGGAAAAGAAAAAGAGACCTTTTGCCCTCACCAGACCAGGTGGCAAGATCCGCTCCCCCTCTTTTGTCACCTGAAAGGGGCAATTAACTCCAGTTGCACCTGCTCCCCCCCCCCCCCCGTGCACTGCCTTGGCCTACGGCTGTCAGCCCAGTATTTGTTCCTCGCTTTCCCAAGCTGGAGCCAGAGTGGGATTGGCCCAATTGATAACAGGCAAGGCCCAGCCCCGTGTCCAGAGTCCAAAATGACGGCTGCCCCACAGGACCAGAGCTTTAATACTCAAAGCTTCCGACCAGAGTCTTGTCTTCATGATGCCTGCCTGCCGATGCTCCGGGGGCCTCCGGTCTCAGGTCCTCCTCCTCCTCCTCCTCAGTGATTCCTTCTCTCTTGCGCGCAGCTTTCACAGAGAGTGACGCCTTGAAGATTGACGTATGGGAACGAAAGCTGGTGGAGGTAAGGTGAGAACTCTTCTACCTTGACACCTGGTCTGTTTAGCAATAGTTAGGCTTATATCTACCGCTTCCTGGGGCTTTCAGCCCTCTCTAAGCGGTTTACAGAGAGTCAGCATATATCGCCCCCAACAACAATCCGGGTCCTCATTTTACCCACCTCGGAAGGATGGAAGGCTGAGTCAACCTTGAGCCTGGTGGGATTTGAACAGCCGAACTGCTGAACTGCAGTGCTGCATTTAACCACTGCACCACCTCGGCTCTTGAAGGTCTGGGCATTTCAGCTACAGGGCTGAACCTTTAAAAGTCAGTCTTCGGGTTCAGCTGGACGGAGGAGGAGGGAGCAGGAAAAAGAATACCTAGAAACAGGATGCAGTAAACATTCTGCTGGAGAGTTTTCCCAGCAAAGTAACGGAAGTGACATTGGAAAATTATATCTGGTGATTAGCAGATATAACAGCTGTAACAGAACAACAGAGTTGGAAGGGACCTTAGGGGTCTTCTAGTCCAACCCCCTGCTCAAGCAGATGATCCGTATTGTGCTTTTCCCTAAATTCTCAGGCTGACCCCAAAGATAGTAAGCAAATGGGGAAAAACCCAGCAAATGGATCCTTGGATTGACCTGGTTCTCACAAGGTCAGCTGCCTCTCAGCGCTTCCCTCCCTCCCTCTGGAGTAAAAAGTCCTGGTCCCTCTTTGTTCCAGTGGCTACTGCTGAGATACAGTGGCTATTGCTGCTGGCCTTAGTTCCCCCACTCAGACCGTATCTATGGCCGTTTCCTTTTTCTCTGCTCACGTGGCTCCCTGGGACAGCCGTGCCCTGAGCTCATCACTTAGGCCAAAGCCCAGGAAGGGTTTCCCATCTTTGGCAGACTCTGAACTTCAGGATAGTATCAAAATGGCCCCAGAGAATATCTCTACCAGGTAGGACTCCGCCAGGGTAGATCCCAAGGCCCCCCACCTGTCTTATCCCTCAGCAGGAGAACCTCTGTCACATTAGGGTCCAAAGTATTTTAAGGGCATCTCTTAATCAACCCTCTCCACCTGTATGTCCCTCCAGTAATACCTTTCCTGCTCTTAAAGGAAGTTGTGCCCATAGGAATTAAAAAGTATGCCATGTTTCTTTAGCTAAAGCTTGTATTATTAATTAACCAAATTTAAACAGCGGCCCATCTTCCCAAACATAACCTTGGGAGGCTTACAACAAAGAGATACAATAACAGTCAATATTATAATACAAATGTAAAATAAATATAATATAGGCATACAAACCCAAGGCAAAGAGAGGATAAAAATGGCCACCTCTAAGCCAGTCTCCTTTTGCCTGGGGCTGCAGGGGGGGGTGGAGGTGGGGGGGGTGGGCTGAGAACAGAGCCAGGTCTTGAGTGGAGACCTGTGGAGTGTCAAAAGGGACGGGGCTGAACTAATTTCAGGGGGGAGGATGTGAGAGAGAGAGAAAGAGAGAGAGAGAGAGAGAGAGAGAGAGAGAGAGAGCGCACGCCATGGCTGAGAAAGCATGTGCCACATCTTGGTTCTCTCTTTTCGTTGGGTCTTTGCCCACTTCCTCCTAAAGCGAGCTCCCTCCTCTCTCCTTCCTTTGAAACTCCTCCTCTCCGCTTGCACAAGTATTCACCCCAGTGACCGGTTGTGGTCAGATGCTAGCTTCCTGCTTTAGCTTCTTGTGGTCAACTAATATCCTGTTAGGTACTTACAAAAACTTATGAAAGGCAGGAAAATCGCTCCGGGGAGGCGGGGTGGGGGGGTGGGGGGTGGGAATGGGGCAGAGGAGGTTAGATTCTAACAAAATGCGCTTTGGCGATTGTGTATCAAAGCAAAGCAAAACCCATGATTGTATTGTATCGTTCCACCCCACCCTGTAACCTTAGCAGGCCAAGCAACTGCAGTGCTGTCAGGGGAGGCGGGGGGGGGGCAACGGCAAAGGGTGCCCCTCTTTCCTCCGGCTTCCCCTCCCTGTGTCTCTCTGGAAATGTCGGTCTCTTTCTCTCAGGCTGCTGAGCTGAACGTCCCTCTCTCTGCTTCTTCCATGTGCCGCTGACAGTTTGCAGAGCGACTGTTAATTGACGTCACCGACAAAGCTTGCTTTGATGAGCTCAATCAAGAGCTGAGGAAAGTGGACCAGAAATGCAGCACCCAAAGCCCTGAAAGGGTGAGTGGGGGGCTTCTTTGTTCTCCATCCCAAAACCACAGAACGGAGGACCAGCGGTGCCCCCTGTGCGAGAGGAAGGCCAGCGGGCTTTCAGTCACCCAGCCGGCCTCTCACAGCCCCCAGGATGGGCCACGCAACTCCTTTGTCCCGGGAAGAAGAAGGCTTGCCCACCTCTGAGGCTGGCGATTTTGTTGCAGAATCCTTCTGCTCAGAGGTTCTTTCTCGGGACCCACTCAAATCAGCAGCCATTTCAACTCATTGTTTCTTGCCCGGATTGCTCCACTCGGGTCTTGGACTCCAGCTGCCCAGGGGGGGATTCGTTTCTCTTGCAGCTGCAGGAACCCTGGTGGCTCAGCTTCCTCTTATGACCCAAACCCTTCTCTGTGCTCTTTCTGGTCCTCTTGTCATCCTGTAGGCCTGACGACCAGGACCTGAGCGCAGAGGACCCGAGCACACAGTTAAACACTGGACTGGCCTCTGTCTCCCATTGAAACAGGATCCCATGGCATCCTATGACCGTCACCACCCGAATGTACTGACCCATCCTGAGCTCCACAGAGCATGGACCCACCCCAACCCTAGCCCCTTGGCTGTCCTCAGTAGGATCCCCTCCTTCCTTTTGTATTACTCAGCCACCCTCCTGCCCACCCAGGGTTAGAGGTCAACCGTTTCTTTAGTGGTTTGGCTCTCTCTCTCTCTCCCTATGGGAGCCCTCAGCCGATAACCCCTCTCCCATCTGGCCTCCCCACCACCTTATTTAAATCTCTGCTGTTATGTAGATTCATTATTATGCTGGACGTCTGTGAGCAGGTAGAAAAGAATGCTTCTTCTTTGCCAGGAGCCAGAAAGAGCTCAGCAGCACAAACAGAATTTAGAATAACATGGGGCGCCACACACACACACACACACACACACACACACACACGGAGTGAAATTTGTTCCAGTTCTTTTGGAGAGACTACAGCTATTTCTTCTTTATGCAGATCTTCCTGTATCAGTACTGCGGAGCCATCCTGCGTGCCTCAGATGACCCTCAGCTAATCCAGGTCCAGCTCTTTACCCTCTTGGCCATGTGCCAGCGAGGAGCCCTGGAGGCAAAGGTGAGAGGGCAGCCACTTTTTAGTCCGCCTTCTTCTGCCGCCTCTAAGCTGGAGAGAAGGAAAACAGTTCAGGAGGTTATCGCAGAGGAGGACCCTCTAGAGGATCTGTCTATCTATCTACCTAACCTCAATCTATCTATTTAGGCAGACATCCTTAAAATTAACTTCTGTTCAAAAATATCCTACAGTACATCAAACGTCAAAATATTTTGCTTCACTTTGTATTAGTATGTCAAGTTTGACCGTTCTTCTCCTTTAGTTGCAATCCTTAATCTTTCTAGTTTTCTCTAGTGTTCAATTTGTAAAATCTTTTTGTTTTTTTTAAAGAATTTAAAGAAACAATAGCATTTTCCCATAGGAAGGCTTCCTTGTAATTAATTCCAAATTATTATTTAAAATTTATCTGGACCCTTAATCCATTTGTAACTTTCTAAAACCAGTCACCATTGTTGTTTACTCCAGAAAAAAAAGTTCTTAGACTTGTATTTAAATTTATTTCACTGAGGATTGAATGAAACTTACCTGGTGCTGTAAAATCTGTTAACCCAAAAGTTCCTAAGAGCTGAAAAGCAGTTAATAAATTTTCAAAAGTAATTAGAAAAGGTAGTTTATGAACCCAGGGTCCTTTTAAACATGCCGATCACTGAGTAAGATGTCTCCCAGAGCGGTAAACCTGCAGGAGATCACCGTCTTGGGCTCCCTTCATGGAGAGTGGCTTCCTGGAACACCTGTGGGTAATCTCAAGCCCACTCTTTCTCTGGAGAGGAGTTATGAGCAGCCAGTCTGCCCATCACTCATGATTCCACCAGGATGGCTGGCTGACTCCACTTTCGGTTTGCCATTACTTGCCCAAATGCCACCACATTAGACAAATTGACAAACTGCTACATTTAAAGTCAGAAAATGAAAGTCTCCAACTGCATATGAAATCTGTAGATTGGAAAAATTGTCGGATTGTTTAAAATACAAATGGAAGCTACATAACCATTATTCTCAGCCTCTCTCCCTCTTTCCCTCTCTCTCTTGAAACAATATTCATTTCCAAACTGATAGGTATTAACATACCATCCTTCCTTGTTTAGCTGGTCATTTTTAGCTTGAATTATTATGATTGGTTTGATAGATTTTATTTTATTTTATTTATAAGCTCTCTATACCTAAATCATAAGCTATTCAAGACTATGTGATTTAAAAGAATGAACCCAATAAAACATATCTCTCCAGGAAATATGAAAAGTATGTTTAAATCATATCACTTATGCAAGTTCACAAATTACCCCAACCCAGGGTCTACTGGAAAAACCAGCTTGTAATTTTATTTCAAACAGTAAATAAATATTTGGTTGGATGATGCCCAGCTGCTATGTTTTATTTTTATATTGTGTATTTTATGTATTTATTTTATTGTAAGCTTCCTGGAGTCATGAAAGTGAATTAAACAGCTGAGTAAGTAAATAAGTAAATAAAATCTTTCCTAAAATATATATATATTTACATACATACATACATACATACATACATACATACATACATACATACATGATATAGATATAGATATAGATATAGATAGTAGGGTTAGGGCATTGCAGATCCTGGAGGAGGAGAGTTTCCAGTCCTATCAAGCAAGGTATTTTCTTCAGAATAATTATTTCCTGGAACACGATGCATGAAAAACAAGAGAGATTTTTACATCTTTCCTTGTTCATTAGCAATTAGCAGCTTTGCAGGTGTTCCTGTGGACAGTATGACCAGGCAACCCAGGACACTGTGGTGGCACCCTCTGCCAACGACTGCGAGGGGCTCACGGGTTCGTTGCCCTGTCCTGGTTGGAACAAGTCCCACCTCGCATTGCTGTTCGGTTCCAGCGGAGTTGATGGACTAGATACAGTGTTTTTCAACCACTGTGCCGTGGCACACTAGTGTGCCGTGACATAGTGTAAGGTGTGCCGTGGGAAAAACACTTTATATATAGTCAATATAGGCACAGAGTTAATTTTTTTTAACATTTTCTAATGGTGGTGTGCCTCGTGATTTTTTTCATGAAAAAAGTGTGCCTTTGCACAAAAAAGGTTGAAAAACACTGGACTAGAAGCAGAGCAGCGCATCCCTGCCGGCCCTGCGGCTGAGCAGACGGGCCTTGCCTTCCCTGCTTGGGAGAGCAAAGCGGAGCTCCTGCTAGGCGCTTCCTAACTGCTGCTTCCCCCCCCCCCGCCCCCGCCCCTCACCCTGCTCTCCCTCCGTAGGGCATCGCTGCTGCTTGTGGCTTGGCTGCTTCTCGCCACATGGATGAAGTTTTTAAGGCGCTGGACAATTTCGGCAGGACTCTCTCCACCGCAGAGATCCCCGTGTCCAAAACCAACCAGGTAATGTTAGACAGCATCAAGTTAACGCTCAGAACATCATTAACCCTCTTGTTTTGACAGCGCTGGTTGGGGGATATAATTGTGGGTAGGGAAGCCTTGTTTCCTGGGGCTTTGCGGCTTCTGCCCTCCCCGCTTCTGCTGCGGTCCATCCACGGTTCCTTTGGCCGGACCGCTTCTCGTGCCCTCACAGCTGCCGGGCGGGCGCCCTTGACAAGAAGGGTGGGAGCCCGTTGCCTGGGGGAGCTGATGGAGGGCTGGGCCTTCTTCCCTACAGCTCTGCCAACGGAACACACTTCTGCTCTGCTACGGCCGGGTGGCTCTGGGGATCAAGGAGGAAGTCCTGCCACGAGTGGAGCTCATCATCACCAGGCTGATCGAGTACTTCCTTATCGATCCCTCGGTACATTTTCAGGCTTTGAACCAGGGAACTGCCCTGCTCACCCAACCTTTCTCCTTGGCCGAAAGGCAGTGGGGGGAGGGAGCTGGCCGGGGGGAAAAGCAGCCCAGCTCAGCCGGGGGAAGCCAGAGGTTCTGGAGGAGCTGAGTGGGGCTGTGATGGTGCCCCTTACAGCCATTGGGCGGGTGGGACAGTGGTTTCTGGGCTTTGGTCTGTTTTCTTGTTCTGGGAAACGTTTCCTGTTTATAATGTCTGGCATTTCAATCTGCCTCATCAGAAGCCTCCAGTTCTGGCATCCCCATGAAAGGAGGGAAACACCTAGCACCACCTCCTAATATTAATCCTTCCTCTTGTCGGCCTGATGAAACAGCCACGCATAGCTGGGGGCGGGCATGGGTGGCTCCCCCAACACAGTCTCCTCCTCAGACCCACAAGGCTCCCGTGCAGTAAGAGGAAAAGACCAAGACTTTTCGTGCAATGTGGGCCTTTAGCCTTCCAGGGTTCTCCAGCCAGCAGGACCCTTTCTGGGAAGTCACTTGCACTGTTGAAGGGTGCCAAGTTGGAAGACCCTGAGCCTGGCTGAGTTTCTGTTTGCATCTGCTGAGCCATTTCCCGCTCTCTGCTGTAGGACCTGAATCTGAAGAAGAGCTTTCTGATTGCTGTGCTCATGCTCCTTGAAGCCATCACAGCCACGGGCAAAGCCGGGGCAATAAGGCTGCACCCGAAAGCACGCCTAGTGGAGTGCCTAATAGTAAGTAGGCTGCCTTGACTTCCTGCCAAAAAATCCCAGGACTTGCCCTGGCCAGCCTTATGGTGGCGCAGTGGTTAGGATGCAGTATTGCAGGCTGACTCTGCCCACAGCCTGGAGTTTGATCCCGATGGGACTTAAGGTTGACTCAGTTTGGAATGGTTGGTGACGCTTCTGGAGGCACACAGCAGAGACTAGGCAACCCATGGCCTGCCTGCTGGGTCGTCGTTTCACAGCTGTTTCTGTACCAAATTCTCAATGCTTTCACTAACGATAGAGCTTCTAATGTACGGCTCTTAAAGCTCTTAAAAATCCAGGGAGGTATTCAGAGACGCATCTATCTGGAAAGTCAATCAGAATAGAGCTGGAAGGGACGTTAGAGGTCTTCTAGTCCAGCCTCCTGATCAAGCAGGAGACCCTATGCCATTTCCAATGTCTTCTTTAAAAAACCCAGGGATGAAGCACAACCTTTGAAGGCTGTTAGTTACCCTCACTGTTGGGAAGTTTCTCTCAACAGCTCCTCTCCTTGAGTCACTTCATTGTTTCTTGTCCCGCCTTCTGATGCTTTGGAAAATAATGACACACACACACACACACACACACACCCCTTTGTGGCAACCTCTCAAGTACTGGAACACTGCTATCATTTCTCCCCTAGTCCTTCTTTTCTCTAGAGTAGCCAAACACAAATCCTGCAACTGTTCTTCCTATGTTTTAGTCTCCTTAATCATCTCAGTTGCTCTTCTCTGCCCTTTTTCCAAAGTCTCAACATCTTCTTTTGTAACGTGGTGACCAAAACTGGATGCAGGTGTATTCCAGGTGTGGTCTTACTAAGGCTTTATAAAGTGGTTTTGATTCTGTTTATGCAACCAAGGATTGTATTAGCTTTTTTGGCTGCCGCCAGACACTCCTGGCTCATATTTAAGTGATCGTCCACTAGCACCCGAGGTCTCTCTCACAGATTGCTTTTGAGCCAGGTTTTTTTCTTTTCTTCTTCTCCTTCTCCTCCTCCTCCTCCTTCTTCTTCTTCTTCTTCTTCTTCTTCTTCTTCTTCTTCTTCTTCCCAAGTGTAAAGCTTTTCTCCACATTCAATTTCATTCAATTGCATTGGATAGAGCCCATTGTTCAAGTCTGTCAAGATCCTTTTGGATTCTGAGCTTCTCTTCTGGGGTGTTGGCTATTTCTGTCACCTTAGTGTCATCTGCAAATTTGATGAGTTCCCCTTCTATTCCCTCATCTAAGTCATGTATGAAGAGTACTGAGCCCAAGACGGAACCTTGTGGTACCCCACTGCTTACTTCCCAACATGCAGACTCATTACCATTAAGGACTACTCGTTGAGTATGGTTTGTCAGTCAGTTGCAAATCCATCTGGTGGTGAAGCTGTCTATCCCACATTTTCCTAGCTTCCCAAGAAGTAGGTTGTGGTCCACTTTATCAAATGCCTTGCATTTAAATATACTACGTCCACAGCATTTTCCTGATCTACTAACTTAGTCACTTTGTCAAAGAATGAAATAAGATAGGTTTGGCATAATTTATTTTTAACAAACCTGTGTTGGCTACTAGTTATAACTTCATTTGTTTTTACATGTTCACAGATCTGTTTTTTTAATTATTTTTTCCAGTATCTTCCCAGGTATGTTAGACTGATTGGTCTATGGTGCCCTGGGTCTCTTTTTTCGTTTTTCTTTTTTCCTTTTTTGCAGATGGGAACCACATCAGCTCTTTTCCAAGTCTCTGATAATTCCCCGATGCTCCAAGAGTTTTTAAAGATGTGATACAATGGTTCTGAGATAACATCTGCCAGTTCCTTCGGAACTCTGGGATGTAATCCATCAGGTCCCAGTGATTTATATTCATCACGGCCAGATAGATATTCTCTTACCATTTTCTTGCTTATTTTAATTTTTATTTGTAGTTACTGTCTTTAACAGTTATGTTTTTGGTAGGTTGGGCTACAGTTTCTCTTTGTGTGAAGACTGGTGTAAGGAACGAGTTAAGCAGCTCTGCTTTCTTTCTACTCCCTATAACCTGCTTGCCATCTTCTCTCTGTAGTAGTGGACCAACTGTTTCCTTGACGTTTTTCTTGTTATTTATATGTTGAAAGAAAGTGTTTTTGTTATTGCCAGTCTTTTGCTGTGGTAGCAAGTAATCCATATTGAACTGTGTAGCACACTCAAACATCAGGAGTTGGCAACATGAAATGAAATTTGCATTATGTCATAAAGTGTTTTAATGATAATTTTAATAAAATGTTTTAGAAAATTTGCAAAATTTCAATTCCACAGCATTCATGTCCCCAGGACTTTGGACACATTCTGTAAGTTAGCCCATTTGAGGTACTTTGGTTCAAAAATGGTTGCTCTGTAACGCATTGTTTTGCCCACTTAAAGGCTACACACAGACAAAGAAGAGAGTCTTGGTAGTATAGAGATACAATTTCAGCTTAACACAGTTTACAGAGGTGCTGGGCTATCCCTGTTAGCCTGTCTGGGCAGGCAGCTGCGCTTTGGAGCCAGCCTGCAGGTGAACCTTGCCAGTCTAGTTTAAAATCCTATTGCTCACCTATTTATGCACAAAAGACAGGAAAGAAGGAAGGCCTTTCTATTTCTTTGGTCATTATAGTGCATTATAACAACCTTCTTTCTCGTTTGGGCGTGATCCAATTCTTAATTTTTATATTTTATGGATACCTCATTTAGATAGTAACTTTTAAGATTTAATAATATTATTCTATGGGGTCCCACACTGCAAAACTGTTGCTGCAAGATGAAGCTCAGGAGGATAATTTTCTTTCTGGAATGATCCTCTGCCAGTGAGGTCTTTCTGCTTAGAAGCTGTGTGTCCCTTATGAGCTTCTGGCCATTGGGAGACTGAGGAAAGCGGGGGGGGGGGGGGCTCAAGCAGGTGCTGTGCAGGGATCAGAAGAATCTCAGCATCACAAATGGGGGAGGCATTGATTTTTTTCAGCCCAGGATTTTTAGCCTAGGGGAGAGGGGGAATTGGGGTTGTGCAATCGGAGGCAACCGGAAACCAAAGCAGAGACCAGGAGCCTCCTGCATGTCTTCCCCTGGGCAAGGAATGCATACTGATGACAGGTGTGTGGCCAGATGGGAGGCAGCAGAGAAGGGCACCTCCCACCCACTGGTGAAGGCCCTAAGTGCCCACCCTCCGGAAAACGAAGCGGTTGTTCTTCAGAGCAGTGCAGTTTCCAGTAAGGCCACGTCCCCTGATTGTCTCCAGATCCGTAGAGGCTACCCAGGTGAGCGGGCCTCTCCGACTGACCCTCACTCTCTCGTTCTGTCTCTCCCACACTGGCTGGCAGGTGCTGATAGAAAGGGAGCCCATCCACGTTCTGGGCAGCACAGTGCGTCAAGATGCGATGTATATCGCCAAAGAACTCAGGTAGTGGAGCAGGGTACTCACGTCCTGTGGGGTGGGATGGTGCGGAACGATTTTGCCCATTCTGTACATTCGAGAGTGCCCTGCATAATAACACAATGGCTTCTTTTGAGGAGACTAAATATAGTTTAGCACCTCATCTAGGATGTCTGGGAGGGGGAGAGGAACAACATTTTTATGTCCTTTATCCTGAATTGCTCCAGCAAAACTGTAGGAAAAAAAGAAAAATCAATTTACACATCATTGCAACAATGGACAAGCTGTCTCAAAGGTGCTTTTTCAAGAGCACAGTAATTGGGGTGGCTGGGCATCTCCATGGGCAATGGACCAGCTGGCAATAAGCCAGAGAAAAACAGTGAAATTTTAAATTGACCCATTTCTTTCATAATCATCGAAGTATAAGACATGAATTAATTACAGGAAAGATTGATGACCTCCCATAACTGGTAAATCGTCCATGAATTGAGCAGCAGGAGGTTCTTCTGTCCACTGGGCCTGCTAAGTGAACCCCAGTGCAGTTTCAAGTGTGTGGACCCCATTTTAATAATAATTTTAATAATTTTATAAAACACATCAAGAAATTGCAGCTTCCTGCAATAACACTAGCGGAACTGCAAAAACTGTGCTACTCGGAGCATCGTACATCTTAAGAAGGTCCTTGGATGTTACCTAGGATGCTGGCAGCCACCCGTATCAACCATTAGCACCAGTCCATGGTATTTGTGACACATTTTTTAACGTTCAGTTGACTGAGTTTCATGTAATGAATAAGAGATAATAATAATAATAATAATATAGCAATAGAAATAGAAATAGAAATAGAAATAGAAATAGAAATAGAAATAGAAATAGAAATAGAAATAGAAATAGAAATAGAAATAGAAATAGAAATAGAAATAGAAATAGAAATAGAAATAGAAATAGAAATAGAAATAGAAATAGAAATAGAAATAGAAATAGAAATAGAAATAGAAATAGAAATAGAAATAGAAATAATAGAAATAGAAATATAATAATAATTACATCCACGTGATGATACTGATAGACTGTACCTGCCCCGAATATCAGGTGACAGAGGATTATTATAAGTGAAGCAAATAGTTGAAGAAGAAAAACATGCACTGACTGATTATTTAAAAGAAAGTCAAGAACATCTATTAATCGAAGTAAAGAACAAAAAGCTACTGAAGGCCCAAAAGACGAAACAAGAATACAGAAAAGATGTGATAAAATCAAGAATGGAGAGTTGGCAGAACAAAGCACTGCATGGCCAATTTCTGGAAGAAAAAAAAAGATAAAGTGGACAGTGAACAAACTTGGTTATGGTTAACAACAGGTACATTAAAGAAAGAAACAGAGTCACTAATCCTGGCTGCTTAAGAACAAGCTATCCGCACAAATGCCATTAAAGCCAAAATCGAAAAATCCTCTGATGATGCCAAATGCAGACTTTGCAAAGAAGCTGATGAAACTGTTGATCACATACTCAGCTGCTGTAAAAAAATCGCGCAGACTGATTATAAATTGCGGCACAATTCAGTAGCACAAATGATCCATTGGAATTTGTGCAAAAATTATAATATTAAAACAGCAACAAACTGGTGGGAACATCAGCCTGAAAAAGTCACCGAAAATCAGATGGTCAAGATCTTGTGGGATTTCCGTATACAAACCGACAAAATACTGGCGCATAATACACCAGACATCACACTGGTTGAGAAAAATAAGGTCACAATCATAGACATCGCAATACCAGGTGATAGCAGGGTCGCCGAGAAGGAACATGAAAAAATCGCGAAATACCAGGACTTAAAAATAAAAATTCAACGACTATGGCACAAACCAGCAGTGGTAATTCCAGTGGTAATTGGCACACTGGGTGCTATTCCAAAAGCACTGGAATTACATTTAAAACAGTTAAAAATTGACAAAATCACCATCAGTCAAATGCAAAAAGCCGCACTGCTTGGATCTGTACGCATATTACGAAAATACGTTACGACGTCCGAGGCCCCTGGGTGGGGCCCGACTAGTAACCAATGCCAAATCCGGCGAAACAACTGGCCGCTGTGATACAATTGTATTATTATTATTATTATTATTATTATTATTATTATTATTATTATTATTATTATTTGTCAGTGTACAACATATGTACGATGAGATTGGTTGAGCTCCCTCAGTGCACCCCCAACACAATACAGCTCACAGTGAAGACAAAAAGTCCCAATAAATCCTATTAACAAACACCCAGTCCTATTGCACCAGTATGAACATGTTACACATTGCGCCGGCCCTGCAGGTCCATCGTACAGTGTAGTTCAGGGGTGGGTTCCACAGTCACTATTTCTGGTTCACTCCTGGGTGCACTGCGTGCACGTGTTCCGTGCGCATTTGCGCGCTTGATGTACACCGCACGTGCATGCACATGCAATAAAAATTGCTCTGTGTGTGCATAGAAGCAAAAAACAAAATGGCAGCACCATAGGAGAACCAGTTCGGGGACATGGCAGGCCTGGGTTGCTGCCGGTTTCAGCGACCCAGGCTGCCAAACCACTACCAGTTCGGCCAAACTGGTCTGAACTGGTAGGGACCCACCACTGATGTAGTTATGATGTAATTTTACATTCAGGAATCTGGCAGCCCACAGATAAAAACTGTTCTCAATTTCCTGGGTGGGGAGAGTCCAAAATACTTCAGATTATTTTCCCATAGACCTGGGAAAATGGTGACTTGAGCAGACAGGGACGTGACCGAAATGAGGCAGAGAGAATTGGTGTGGCGTCCAGGCAAGAGGCAACTCCGTCTTTCTCTTTCTTGTCGCTTTCCTTCAGACTCTCAGGGGGGTGGGTGGGAGCCCTTCCTGGGGACTGGCCCTTGCTGGGAGGCTCGATGCGTTCCCAGAACCTGCTGGGACAAAAGGGTAGAATCCAATCTGTGAAGAATTCTGGGTTTCCAAAGCCAAGAGTGGGGCTCTTTTGCCCACTCAGATTCAGACACATTGTCTTTCTGTTCATTTTGAAGTTGAAAGCGAGGTCATCCATTGGGCAAAGTCCTGTGTTTCATCATTTCCTCTAGCAGCTAAATCTCAGGTGTGTTTCTGTTCCATCAGCCACCTGAAGCCCCTTCTTGAGCCAGAGAAGAAAGCCAGCCTCCTTCATGCTTCTTTCAAAAGTGTCTTTTGCCTGGCCCCAATGGAGATCCTGGAAGGACAGTCTTGCACAGACGAGAAGACATCGGACATAAAGGTGAACACTTTGAGTATCTTATCCAAGCCCTCCTTATTTCCCAGACAGAGTTTTTTTAATTTCTGGAGGTTAGTTACCACAGGGGTTATGACTCTGCTTTGGTTATCTGGCCTAACAGATGCAAATCTATACATAAGTTCCAAATTTATTTTCCAACTTTGCATAGAATTATTTGAAAAAGTACAGAGGAGCAGGAAAAAGGGGGGAGAATACAGTTGGTTGTGGAGATGCCTTGGGCTAAATATTTTGATTTTGATTTGATTTTAAGTTTATTTATAGGCCGCCCTTTTCCCTGAGGGGACTCAGGGCGGTTTACAACTTATATAAGAAGGGGAAACATACAATGACATATAGGACAATACATAATTAAAAGAATAAAGCAACATTCATCATTCAGGCGGGGATGGATTATAATCTTTAACCCCAGGCCTGACGGGATAGCCAGGTCTTGAGGGCTGTGCGGAAGGTCTGGAGGGTGGTGAGGGTACGAATCTCCACGGGGAAATCGTTCCAAAGGGTCGGAGCTGCTACTGAAAAGGCTCTCCTCCGCGTAGTTGCCAGTCGACACTGACTGGCAGATGGAACTCGGAGGAGGCCCAATCTATGCGATCTAATGGGTCGCGAGGAGGTAATTGGCAGGAGGCGGTCTCTCAAGTACCCAGATCCACTACCATGAAGGGCTTTGTAGGTGGTAAGTAGCACCTTGAAGCGCACCCGGAGATTAACAGGTAGCCAGCGCAGCTCGCGGAGGATAGGTGTTATGTGGGCGAACCGAGGTGCACCCACAATCACTCGCACGGCTGCGTTCTGGACTAGCTGAAGTTGCCGGATGCTCTTCAAGGGCAGCCCCATGTAGAGCACGTTGCAGTATTCCAGCCTAGAGGTCACAAGGGCCCGAGTGACTGTTGTGAGAGCCTCCCGGTTCAGGTAGGGTCGCAACTGGCGCACCAGGCGAACCTGGGCAAATGCCCCCCTGGTCACAGCCGACAAGTGGTAATCAAAGGTCAGCTGTGGATCCAGAAGGACTCCCAAGTTGCAAACCCTGTCTGAGGGGAGGCCTTTGTCTTACTGGCCTGCTTGTGCCTCAGGCCTTCTACCAGCAGACGGTCGGCTGCTTCGAGGAGATGCTGCAGGCTCTGTTCTTGGAGAACCCACAGCTCAGCGAACTCAAGCACATGATGGAGGTAGGCAGAGGGAAAAGCTGGCGCCTGAAGAGAGGCTCTCTGGAGGAGGGGAGCAGAGCCCCTTCGGAGCATCCCTGGCATGGGTGTGGGGAAGAGTCTTCGGGGGTCCCTTGGTTTGCATTAGCCTGGGTCTGTATTATTAGACTGTATTTTTTCCATCCCTGTTAGTCATTTTAGTGAAATGTGCAGCTGCATAAATTGATGCCGGTCAATCCATCCACCAATCTCACAGGCAATGGGAACAACTGCTGCCGGCACAGAGTTATGGGTCCCTTTTAAAGCCGTATAGAATAGGGGGCTGTTGCCTCTGCCGCTCTTGGCACTGATCACCCCACCTGATGACCCAAATGGCTCCTGGGGTATTAGGAAAGAGGCGTTTCTCTTGGTTTTCTGACCAATAGCCACTCCAGAGAAAACCAGACCGGGCCTATAAAATCTGTGAGATCAGGTTTAACTCTATTCTTCTTAGGGCATCCTGAGGAAATCTTGTATCAGCTATTTACTGTCATCAAGGAGGTCAGGGTGCTTCCCTCAAGCCCAAAGAGCAGGTGTCAAGCAGCTGTCCAGGTGTGGAGGCAGGCATCCCAGCAGTCCAGTGTCCACTCTGAGTGGATGCCCCTGGCAAGGAATTGGGAATGAGGAAGGGGAGAGGTCCCTGCTCCTTGCAGACAGCTTTCAAGAGTCTGGTACCTGCATCGGAATAGCCTCTCTGAAATAGCCACGCTCCAGAATCCTGGGTCCTAGGGGGACCCGGCACTCGTTACCTTACCAGTTCCGTAGATTCAAGGCGCACCCCGAGGCCAGCTCTAGGCAGGTTGGACCCAAAGCACAGTCATATTCTGGCACCTTCTGGTTTTGTTGCCAATTTCAAAAAGACATACTCTTGTTTCCTTTTTTCCTCGGGATTTTTAGCTTTATACTTTCAGCCCAGGACCATTTTTTATTCTTGGAGTGTTCACCTTATTTACGCTGCAAAATTACATTCAGCTCTCAAGTGGACATAATATTGATGCTTTTCTGTTTGCTTTTTTTTTAGTTATTTGTTAAATTTATTTGCCGCCCATATTGTTTCGAAGCAAATCTGGGCTGCTTACAGCAGTAAAAGCATTAAAATTATAAATGTTAAATATTTCTAAAGCAATAAAAATGGAAATGGTTTTATTGTTTTATGGAAGCTTTTTTTCAATTTTGCCACCACCACCCCCCAAAAAAATTGTGTGCCTCCAAAGCAGGGTTTGTTCTTCTTTGAGCTGGCCCTGCATGCTTCACGTAACGGCCACAGTTTCATGCCTGCCTTTCCTCACAGCTCATAGAACCATGGATGGTATCCAAGTTAGATCATGTGCGCGAAAGAGCCGTGGAGACAGCAATGAAGCTCTTGAAGTTTGTAGCTGACCGCTTCCACCTCGATGTGAGTATCCATAAACTGTGCCACTCACCTTCCTAACTGGAGCTTCCTCTCCTTAAGAGGCTTTCCTCAGTCCAGGACAGGACACAGACACAAGGACCAAAGCCTTTCAAAGTTACCACGTGGTGGGACTTCAGGGGCGGCCTTCTCCATGCCTGCCCCAGCCCACACCCTCATGTCCACAGGGCCCCCTTTTTCCCCTGCCTTCTAGAGCAGGGCTCCAGTAACCGGTCCACGCAAACAAGCAAAGCCCCACCCGTGAGAGGCAGGCAGCTCACGAAACTACGCCCGCTCCGGTCTGCGGAAAGAACTCCCTCCGTGGAACCGGTCCCTGGGACCCAAAAGGTTGCCGGGGGGGGGGCGCCTTTCTAGAGGGCTGTGAAGACCAGGTTCTTTCCCAAGCTTTGCACTAGGATGGGGCTTGAGCCAGGAAGGCCTGGGGCCTAGGGAGGAGGGCCCCTTCGGTTTTAGCTGTGCGTTGGTGGATTTTTGAGAGCCACCTAAGGATCGTTATCTCCGATAGACGGCCATATAAAAATCCAGCGGCCATTCGAGTGGGTCCTGGCTCTGAGCAGTAGGGCACACTCCTTCCAACAGCAGCAGGGCCCCCGTCTCGAGAGAGAAGGCAGATCAGCTGCCATTCCAGTCTGGACCCACTTCCCACCCAGCCACCATCTGCCCTGCAGATGAGCACCTGGCCCCTCTTGTCTGGCGTCAGAAACTAAGCTGGATCGGGCCCGGTCAACATTTGGATGGGCAACTACTATATTCAAAACCAGGATTTCAGTTAGTTTTTGTAGAGCTCATAAATGAAAAAAGTAATAATAAACTAATTTCAATTTTATGAAGTTCCTGTTTCATGAAACTCAAACCACCTCCAGTTTATTAATTTGTGATTAAGATTCTTATCTCACAGACTGCAAAACAATTTAAAAGCAGGGTTATAAATCAAAACAATCTGCAAAAGGGCCCATCTGCGTTGGGGGAGTTAGGGGCCGAAGCTACTAGGCAGAAGGAAGCAAGGCTTGGTGTGTGACGTAGAGGAAGGTCTCCTCCCTGGCAGGAGAAGGAGGGGGCCCCAAAGGCCCAGCTCTGGCCACACAGACACACCTGCATGCATACAATTCACAGGTTGCTCGATTCCCAGTGACGCAGCTCGACATTTAAAAAGGAAGGAAAGAAAACACACAAAGACGCGGGGGGGGGATGGGGGGGGATGGGACCATGAGCAGCCTGAAGGCATAAACAAAGACAAGCCAGCCCAGCAAGAGTTTGTTTATTTATACAATGTATTGGTCGCCCATCTTACAGACATTAAACATGCATCTACATTAAATCATGAATTAATTAAAACCAGGATTAAAATCAAGGTCAGGTGGCAGAAGAAGGTGGGACCTCTTCGTACTCAGCTGCACTGTTCCCCCTTTGGGGGCCCAGGCCAACTGGCAGAGCCGTGTCTTTGGGCCCTTAGAGGACGGTTGGGGCCAACCTCACATCGGGAAGCAAGATATTCCAGACGGCAGGAGCCACTGCAGAGAAGGCTCTCCTCCTTGGACCCTGCCAACCAGAATAATCAGGCGGATGGGACCCTCAGCATGCCCACCCTGCTAGCCCGAGTGGGATCGGCCGAGCCCAGTGGGGTGAGACAGCCCCTTAAGTAACCTGGGCCCATGCCGTGAAGGGCTCTAAAGGGGATCCCCAGCACCTCGAATTCAGAAGCAGACGGGTAACTGATGCAGGTGGCGGAGTAGTGATGCTACTCGCGCCATCCTACGCGTCATGTTGCCCTTTGAGCCCAGCCTCTCTGTTGTGCCCCTAGGGTGTTTGCCAGGTGGTGCCACTGAGGAGGCAAAGTGCTCAGGAAGGCTCCCGTGCCAGGCTTCCCCTCCAGGCAACTCCTCCTGTGGGTTTTTCTCCTGACAACCCAACAACTCAGAAGTCTTGTCTGAAGACTTTCAGTACGGTGCATGGTGGGTGTGCGGGATGCTCTTTCGGAAGGTTCTGGGTCTGCCTGGCGAAGAGCAAGAATCGGCCTCACACAGGAGTCGGCTAAGGAGCATCCAGAACCCCCTTCGGTCTCCATTATTCCCACTCCTCCCTCTTGTTTCCTTAGCTCTCTCGGGAATTTAACAAGCTGGCCCACCTGACGGCCCTTTTGATTGGCCTGTGCAATGACCGGAAGCCTTGCATCAGTTCTTTCGCCGTGCAAGGAGTCAGCTGTCTCTATGAGATCTTACTGCGCCGTAAAGGTGAGGCTGGTCATTCTGGCCACCTCTTTCTCTGCTGCTGCCGCTGCTGCTGCTCAGAGGGAACCTTCCTGGGGCAGATTCCGCAGCCGGACTTTGGAGGCTCCGGGAGGGCAGAGCCAACCTCAGGGGGCACCAAGAACCCAACCTGCCAGTCCTGAGCGACACGCGTGATGGTAACGACAGCTGCTCTCTCTGCTCTAGGTCTGAGGACAAGCAAGCAGAAGAAGCGGAAGTGGCCGATGAAGAGGAGCGTGAAGTGCCCGGAAGAAGACAGCACAGCTGGTCAAGCACCGGGCGGCAGTTGGCAGATAGCAACGGTACCGTGGCTGCCTTCGAGGGGTGCGAAGTGCTAACTAGTCCTCCACTTATGACCACAATTGGGACCAGATTTTCCATCCATTGCAGTCATAATTTGAGACAGGCCCAAGTTTATGACACTTTGTACAGCGGTCATTAAGTGAATCACCACATTCATTAAGCAAAAGCAGTTTCCCCAATGGGCGTTCTGTTGCTGGAAATAGGCAGAAATGGTCCCAAATTGCAGTTGTGCGACCGCAGGACACTACAACCAGTTGTAAATGCCACTCCATCTTGTCAGGCTGGATTTACCCATCCCAAGTCTCCTTCAGCCTGCAGGCTCTTCTGGATCTCTCAGGGAAGAAACTCTCAGGGAAGGGGCTCAGGGCTGCTTGGGGGCTCTCTGGCCCCGTCTGTTTGGGGGAAAGGAGGCGATGAATGCCTGCCAAATCTTGTGCTCCTCTTTGTAGCATTGCGGTGACCAGCTCTTCTCCGTTCAGTTGACCAACCTCCTGCTCTCCGTTCTGGACTATTTGAGAGGCTCCGGTCCAGAAGTCCTGGTGGCAGCAGAAGAGGTCCTCAATGCAGTTCTGCAGAACCACGCCATGAAGGTGGAAAGGGTGAGGGGTCTCAACTGCAGCGTCCATCCCCTCCCTCCGATTTTCCCTGCTGCTTGAAATGCAGCATTTGTTTCTTGGTTGCTTGCCCTGAGCTTAGAGTTCTCTCCGACTGCGAGTGACTCCAAGCAGGAGTCTGATCCCCACACGGTTCCCACCACCTGGGAGAACAAAACGAAGCCCTTGGCCTTCTGGTCTCTCCTACTCTGAGCAGCCCTGGGCTCCACTCCCTTGTAACGGATTCAGGTCACAGGAAATGCCTTCCCAGGTCCTATATATACACGACAGGATCCTGCCTGTCATCTACTTGCTGATGCCCCGCCTTTCCTCCAGAAAGAAGCTCACCTGGGGGTGGCCCAGATCCTGCCGTAGCATAGGACCTGTAAAGGGGGGCGTTGGGGGGGGGCGGGAAGAGACTGGACCAGGTCACTCTGTGAGTTGCCAGGCCTCCTTATTCCGCTCCCTCAAGCAGCCGTGGCCGCAAACAGCCTTTGGGTAGGCGCCCTGTTAACACGCAGCCCGATCCTCTGGGTGGCCCTGGTGAAGAAGCAGGTGGGTGAATTGCCCACGCTTTGCGTCTGGAACCCAACAGACTCTCGTGCCTCTAGGCTGTGAGCTAAGCAGCTGCATCCAGGGGGAGTCGGGAAGAAAATGTGACAAAAGCATCAGTTTAGCCTGGAAAGATGGGTGGGGGGGGGAGGACGAAACTTGAGAGGCTCCTTTGACCTTCTCGGGTACCAGAGGGAGGGAAAGAGAAGTCCTGCCAACCTTTGGAGGATTTCTTATAAGCCCCTCCCTCAATAAAGGAGATACTGGAATTGCTTGTGGTCACTCCATCCTCGACTGGCCTGGAAAAGCGGAAGCAGCCTTGATGGCTGTGCTGATGGCTCCTGCTTATTGCTTCCATCTTCTTTGCAAATGTGGTAAACCGCCCCCGGTGGCCTCTGAAGCAGAGCAGGACACCAAAGGCTGCAGGGCTAGTAGTCAACAGAGAGTCCCAGCAAGCCCCCGTCCTGTGCAGCATGAGATAATGTCAATCCCCAACTAACCCGGCCGTGAAAAGAAGGCAGAAGTGGGTTAGGCAGCCCACCCAGAAGCCCAGGGAGGCTGAAGGTCGCAATCCTTGCAGCCAACACAGGGATCTACGAGCCCTTTGGGGAGGGGGCAGCTAAACTCAACATTTCTTCTATGGCTGCAGGTCAACGATGTGGTTGCAGGCATCTACATGTGCTTGCAGCCAGGCCATGGCTCCTGCTGGACCCGGAAGGTAGTGCTGAGGGCTCTAACCTTGATGATCCCATGTTGCCTGGAGGAGGTCATCCAGAGCTGCTTGTCCTATTCCATACCCCTCAACAGGTAGGGCCCCTACATCCCCTCACAGGCTCCAGCTCTCCTCTGAGACCCCTCCCCATTTGCAACTTCCACTCTCATGTTGCTGACTTTCCAGGCAGGCCATTGAGCTCTGGACAGCCATGGCTTTCAGCCCCAAGGTGGCTGTGCAGATCCTGCACCTCTTACTGAAGAATCTGCAGGTGAAGGACCCTTCTGGGCACAGAGAAGGCAGCACAACCACGTCGCTGGCGGTAGGTGACATCCCACCCGGAGCCCCAGGCCCTAGTCCCTCTTCTGAGCTTCTCTCTCCCTCTCCCTGTTTCTCTCCCCCCTCTCCCTTCTCTCTCCCTTCTCTCTCTCTCCCTCCCTCTCTCGTTGCTCTCATGGGGGGGGAAGGCAACAATTATTTTACCATTACCCTTTGTTCTGAACCCTGCCCAGACTCCCGTCTCAGTTGAGCTGGTAACTAAATCTCATCCTTAAAATGCAATAAATTACCTTCTTGGCCAGTGAATCAGCACATTTTACATTGCAGATGGTGCCACTTGCTTCTCACTTGGATAGGTACATGCCGGGGAGGCTCCAGGACCTGGGCAAAGGGGCCCCGGGGGTGGGGGTGGGGCGCTCCCCCAGGAGGCCTTTCCTCCAAGAGCCATTAAAGGGCTCCCCTCCTCACCCAGAGTCAGCAGAAAGCTGCCTGCCTTTTGCCCCTCTCAAAGCTTCTCCGGGGCTCAGCGGTTTCCCTCCCTGCTACACAAAGTCCTGGTGACAATGAAGATCACTTGCTCTTGTCCCGATTGGGACAACGGCCTTGCCTGCCCTCCAGGTCGAGGCTCCCGGCTGCTGACCCTTACGTAGCGCCACGACTTGCAAGGTGGTGCAGCCAGGTGCAGCCAAGGGTTCATTGCCCTCCCCTTTCTGAACACCTTTTTAATGCCTTTTTTAAAAGTTAAGAAATGCACAGGTCTACAAAAGAGAGCAGTAATAGTAACCCATAATATAACCAGGTATTATATGACCTCTATACTACGTAGCTTGTATTATACAGTATGTAACCATAACTTATAACAATAGGGTTTCCTGCCTGACAAGGGAGCTGGACTAGAAGACCTCCAAGGTCCCTTCCAACTCTATTATTCTGTTCCAGGGGTGCCAAACTCAAGGCCCGGCGGCTGGATCCGGCCCATAGGGTGCTTAGATCTGGCCCGCGGGGCTGCCCTGGAAACCGTGCAGGATTGGCCCCACGGTGCCTCTGCCAACAAAAACGGCCCTCCTGAGCCCCCTTTTCACTGGCAGAGGGTCGCAGGAGGCCATCGCAGCCAAAACGGAGCTTGGAGGCCCATTTTCACTGAAAGAGCGCTTAGCCCCCCACAGGTGCCTGTGACACGAGTGACGATGAACTGGTACGGTGCTCCAGAGGGCCCACCTGCCCCCCCAAGCGCCTTACCTGTCCTTTGAGCCTTTGGCACTTCCGCGCACATGCATGGCACATATGGCGCCTGCATGACGCTCCCCCAAGCAGCTGGAGCATCACCGAGGCTTGTGGAAGTGTCGCAGGCAAGTATGACGCCAGCGCACAGTGCGTGCACGCACCACGCACATCCATGTGGATGACGCCGGGGCCGTTCCAGCCGTACCGGTTGGAATGGAATCCAGAACCCACCACTGTGGGAGAGATACAGCAAGAGGTTCTGGTCTCTTCAACTGTGCTTGTCCCCGCAAGCAGCTCTCACTTTATCTCCGGATGAATCGGGAGGGGTCCGTCAGAGACGTTTCCTCACGTGTCCTTCAGGTGCAAGGCCCTCTGATCTTGATGTAGGCAGGCCTTGACTTACAACCATTCATTTAGTGACCATTCGAAGTTACAACGGCACTGAAAAAAGATGACATGACTTTTTCATACTTAAGACCATTGCTGCATCCGCTGGTCACGTGATCAAAATTCGGCCACTTGGAAACTAGCATGTATTTATGACGGCTGCCGTGTCGCAGGGCCATGCGATCGCCTCTTGCAACCTTCTGACAAGCACTATAACGACCGTGTCATTAATTTAAGAACTGCAATGATTGAATTAGCCTTCCCGATGATATCCACCACCCCCACTCTTGTGCCGGAGACGTCCCGGGTCCCCTCTCTTAAGGGGCCCATCTAGTGGGGGCCAGAAGAAGGGCCGTCTCCGTGGGGGCTCCCTCCCTGTGGAACCTCACCCCTGCAGAGATTAGACTGGCTCCCTCTTTGACCCTCTTCCCAAAGGCCTCGAAGGGGCGTGGGGGGCCCAGAGTGGGATGGAGCCCACCCAGGGCCTCCTTTGAATGCGTTTTATTCTTTTTATATTGGCTTCTTTACTGTGTTTAAACCAACCAGAGTCACTGAGAACAATGATCAGCCATGAAACTCTTCTAAATAAATAACAACTGTGGTGAGGAAGGCCATAAAGTGGGGGGGGGGGATTTACTTAACAAGGGTCTTGCTTAGCAGCACAAATGTTGGCATCCATTCCGGTCGTGAGTCAAGGACCAGCTGTAATCAAGGGTGGGGGGGGGAGCGAGCAAGGATAAAAAGGAGTGGCTGCCCAGAGGCTCCTTCTCTGAGCGGCGTCTCCGCGTTTCTCCCTGCCAGGCCATGAACGTCATCTACGAGACCTTCCACATCCCCGGCTATCGGGCAGCCCTGGGCGAGATGCACCTCCAGCTCTTCATCCCTCTGCTGAAGCAGGTCCTCTACGTGATGCAGCTGGACTTGCCAGAGGCCTTGAAAGCCAGGCAGGATCTCATTCTGAGAGAAAACCCCACCGCACTCACCTTCCAGAGGTACCCAAAGGAAGAGGGCCACCTCTCTCAGCACCGGGTGGGCCCTAACTCCCCACCCCCACCCCCACCCCCACCCCCACCCCGGGAAAGAGCAGGATACCCAGAAGGGCAGGCGGGGCTGTGAGCTTCAGGACAGCAGGGAGACCTCCCTGCTGGGCCTAGTCCAGGACTCCTGTATTGGGAGCCTGCATGGAGGAAATGAAACGTTTTCAAGGAAAGGGAACCGAGGAAGCCCAGTTGCTTTTGGAAAACACCTTTGGCAGAATATAAACGGCTAAAGCTAAGGATGGAAATTAATGATGCCATTGATGGTGAAAGCCAAACATTAGGGCCACTAGCAAATCCCAGTCCAAAAAGGCAATTCAGGGAGCGCTGTGGCTGGGAATGAAAGTCAGGGCCACCTTCGGTTCGCTGCACTGCAGAAAGGCCAAGGAGAGGGCCGGTCTCTGCCCTGCCAGCTGAAATGTCTCCGCTTGCAGCCCTGCCAGGTAGGACAAGATGTCGGATCCCCCTTTAAAAATGTCTCACAGGTTGAAATGCATGGACAACAATTAACTTTGCACTCACCAAACCTTCTCTGGCCCTGCTTGGCTCTCCTTCAGACCCAGGGAACTTCAGCACCCAGAGTCTGCACTGAACCTGATCTCCGGTTCAGGGCATTTGTTAGCGGCACCAGCAGGCGGGAGTCGGAAAGGGTCTGTGGCAAATAGGATGGAAGAAAAGGGAACTGAGTCCTGAGCCCCCTTGGGACGACGGGGAGGTCTTTGTGCCAAAATCCAGCCAGCCGGATTCACTGAAGCGACCGTGGAAAGCCTGGGCCACTATATGCTGTTCTGTTTGCCCAAGGAAGGCCCCTCCTCAGTAGCCCCCTCCCCAGCCTCCCCAGGCCGTCCTGAGATCAACCCCAACTGTGGGCTTTCTGCGGTGGGTGTGCCTGTGCTGCCAAACAGGTGAGCGGGGCAAAGGGCTGAAGCTACAGCAAAGGAATGGGGTGCCCCGCTTTTTGCCTGCTCCTGGTGAGCCCCAGAGGCCCACAGAGGGAGAGGGAGGGGGGGAGAGGGAGAGGGGGGGGGAGAGGGAGGGAGGGAGGGAGAGAAAGAGAGAGAGGGAGAGAAAGAGAGGGAGGGAGGGGGAGAGAGAGAGAGAGAGCAGCGCCAGTGACGCCTGTTTTCTGCCTGCAGCACTTCAGTGGAGATTGTGAAGAGCCTCTTCTCCGTGGCCGGGGACTGGGCAGTCTATGCCTGCATCGAATTCCAGCAAGGCTGGGTGGTGCTCAGCAACCCCCAGCGCTTTCTGCAGGGCACACGTCTGCTGGCACGGTAAGAGGCCTGGCTGTAAGCGCTGCCCCCCCCCCACCCAGGACGGCTGAGTCCTGCACTGCCCCTCCCCCTCCTGCGGCTTCCCTTCCTCCACCCAGGGGTCCCCCCTCTCTCCCAGGCACACGGTCTCTGGGCCCAGATCCCTTCCCCAGGATTTGGGGCTGGGGAGCGTCCCTTTCCCTCGGCAGCCCCCCCCCCTGGACTGGACTGAGGGAAAGGATCCGTTTTAATCAGCCCAGCATGGAAGAGCGAGACCAGTTGGAGGGCCCCCTTTCCCTGTCCTTCCAAGCACCTGGGGAACTGGTGGGGGGTTTGGCCTGTGTGGGGCTCTTCTTGGGGCCCTCCTGGGTGCCACAACAGGACAATGGCCATCGCTCTCCCCCTCCCCCCCCAAGGGAGCAGCATCAAGCAAAGGCCCCTGGTGCCAGATGAGGCTCTCAGGGGGGCTTTGCCCCTGAAAGGGGGATGGGGGAGTGAGGGGGGCTGGGGGGGTGGGGGGGAGAGCCAGGCGGTTCTCTCAGCTGCCCCCTACTGGCCCCTGCCTCTCACACCACAGCCATCCCTCCTCTGACTCTGCTGTCCCCCCAACAAGCAGGGCCATGACTGAGTGCAACAGTGCCCAGATCCCGGGCATCTTTGGGGAGGCTGCTCTCATTCTAAGCAGTGAGGAGGATGAGCTGAAGAAGGTGACGGCCTTGGCGCTGGTGATCGAGGTGAGGACTCGCCTCAGAGTGCTGGTGGTGGTGGTGGTGGTGGGTCTCTTGTCCTCAAGCCTTGACCAAGCAAGGCGGAGCTTTGTGGATGCTGCTACCTCCAGCCGGGCTTGTTCACAGAAACACACCCGGGGGGGGGTGGGGGAGAAGACACACCCACAGAAGCACACCCACCATTACACCCACCCACCCACCGTCCTCCCATATCCCAGAGCCGGATGACCTTTAGCCTTTCTAAAGCAGAACCATTTGCGAGTGAAGCAAAGGCCCTTTTGCCTCCTCAGTTCCTCAAGAGTCCCTCTGCCATCAAGATGATGAACAGGTTCAGCCTCCGGGAGCACCTGGAGGAGGGCCTGGCAGCACCCAACCCCGCAGTGCAAGACCTCTGCCTGAAAGGGCTGAACAGCTTCGTCTTCCAGCAAGGGAAGGTAAGAGCAGCCGCCGGGAGAAACGGCCCCTCTGCGATTCCTGCCCTGCTCAGGCCAAACACCAGGCGCCCCACAGATCGGAGCCCAGGATGGACGGGCACAGAAGGCAAGAGCGTTGAGGGTGACCCAGGCCAGGTGCAACCCCCCCCCCTATACGCAGGTCTTAACTTTGCACACCTTTAGCTATAAAATACTTTTCCTGCCAGGCACGCTCTGCCTCCTAGGGCACCGTGGTTCCTTTTCGTTCCTCTCACTTGTGCATTAACCTCCCTTCTGAAACGGCATTAGAAGCTTTCTGATAATTGCTTCCCAAGAAATTCCTTTCAAAGGCACCTCTTTCACCTACAATTACCTGCTTAATTTTCTGAATCTCCGTGTGCTTAAGCACAGAGCCAGCTCAACAAGGCAGTTAAACTTGGAACGTACAATAGATAAATCACCTGGACATTGAAAGTGACAAAATCCACAAAATCACAAACACAACGGCTACCAGACAAGCCAATGCTACCCTTTCACCAAAGTGCATGAAGTCGTTTCTAAAGGGCAACTAACCCGAACCCAAAATCAGGCAGGCTGAGACCCAGTCTTTGGTACCGGAGGTTTGCTCGGCCTGCAGTCAAGACCGGCCAAAGCGGCTTCAGGCAGGAGTGACAGACCACAGGGCCCTTCAGCCACCTTCCCAAAGGCGATTCATGGGGCTTGGGAGGGCCCACCTCAGCTGGGCTGCCACGATGTGGTCTTCCAGAAAGAACAGCTCTAACCCAGCCTCCTGGTCGATGTGGATGCAGTTCATGATCCAAAAGGGGAGGCTTCCCTCCTTTTTTACAAGGAGCCTGGTTTGCCTGCTCAGAGGCAAAATACATGGATTCAAAAAGTAATTTCCTGTAATGGAGGCCAAGGAAGGAGCATCCAAACCTTGAGTTGTACAAGGACATTTCATGTGAAGACAGGCCAAAATCTTGGGGGGGTGGGGAGTGTCTATTTCTCAATTGAAAGCATACGAGAGGCAAAGCCTATGGCTCTTGTCAAATTTAGTAAAAAATTGCCCAGTAAAAATTTAATTTTCCAGTTGGCTCTCCATCCCCACCACCACCACTGCTACAGGCATGAGTCGTAAGGGGCCCTCAGGCCAGAAGGTGAGTGGGCCAGGAATCACCTAAACAAACTTGTATCCATGTGTGCCAGCCAAAGAAATAAAATCACTTTGTAAGTATGAGAAAAGAAGGTGAATGCCAGACCTTTCCGAGTCCTTGGCTGAGCGTGACCCGTCAAAAGCGCGAACGTCATAAGCGCGCCGACAACACCGCGGTGCTAAAACCGCAATTTCATTTAAGGTAAGATTTACAGTTAGGTTTAGGGTTAGGTTGAGGATTAGATTGAGGGTTACGTTACAGCGCGCTTCTGTCGGTGCGCTTTTGTCGGCGCGCTTTAGGGCTTATTAGTCGCTCATTCGTCACGCAGTTTTGTCACCGCGCTTTAGACACCGCGGTTTAGTCAGGCGCGCTTTTGTTGTGCGCGCATTTGTGGTGGAACCTGGCTGAGAAGAAGTACTAGAAGCCTTGGCACATAAGGCATTTCAGAGGCTTCCAAGAGCGAAAGAGTCCCTTTCGATGGCATCTGCAATAGCTTGTGGGCCACAGTGTCCTCCTGCATAATGTAGTTCCTGAGCCAGGCGAGACAAGAAGAGCGTCTGGAACAATTGCACATCCGTCAGAAACCATCGGGAAGGAACCTTTCCCAGAAGCACCATTGAGCCGTTGACGCCTGAGAGAAGAAATTTGAACATGAAATGCAGATACTGAAAAAGAGGAAGGTTGTCAATCAGCCCCAACCGCATCAGCCCAGGAGTTGCCTTTGGTGGGAGTGGGATCATCGCGTTGATAAGAGGAACAAGGAATGGCAGCTGATGAGAGAAGACACACCTCTAAAGGTGAAAGGAGCAGGACCGCCCGAGAAGGCCGGAAATCCTCTGTATCCACAAGGCACCAAATAGCGTGGCGAATATATCGGAAGCAAACGTACAGCCAATGGAAATACTAACAGTACCACCTGAGGACCCAGCGTTGACCGGGTATTTGTAGGCGTCAAAGCGTTTGGCTGACAGGGAGCCGTTAAGAGGGGCCTTTCTTCGCCCTACTCCCATGCCCATCATCCCTGCCCTCTCCCCCTCCCATGCGCTCCTCTTTCCCGCCCTGTCTACGATCCCGGCCCTTGGCAGACGAGTACCGTGTGAGGGAGGCCTCAAAGGCCCACTGTGTGCGGAAGCTGCATGGTCACCCATAGGCCCCTGCACTGGCCTAGTCAGGCTCCCTTGGCGTACCCTGTGAGGGAGGCCTGAGGTGGGGCAAAGGACGGTCCTGGGAACACCGGCCGGGGCTGCAAGATATCCTGCAAAGATCGGAGGATGGTGGGGGTGGGAGATCCGCTCAGTCAAAGGCCCAAGCAGGCTCCCTTCATAGGCGTACTACACACACACGCACACGCACACACACACATATAAAAAATGAACCTGAATTATTGTTTTTAGGATTAGAAAAAAACAGACAATAGGAAAAAGAGAGTTTATTTCTGTAACCGTAAAGTAAGGGGGGATTTTGTATTTGTAATTATTCCTGCCCTGAAGGAAGTTGAACAGAAATTTTCTTTTAGCACTTTTGACTTTTTTTCTTCCTTCTCCTTTGCTTTTTTGTATTAGATTTGTTCATTTCCCCCTGCTTTTAACTCTTAATAAAAACTATATTAAAATCCCAAGGTGTAGAAAAGCTGAGGACATCCCTTCCCCATTCAGAAAGGATGTTTTCTCCACCCCACCCCAGAACCTCAACAGTCCAGAGAGGGACTTCAGCACAACAAGGCCCAGCCAAGGGGGTCCGGGGTTTGCTCTCTCAGAAGCCCCCCTGCCTCCTCCTGGGCTTCCTTTCCCAGCCGCTGCTCCTGTTCCTGGAACGCTTCCACCGCGTCCCCCTCGGACCACGGCAGAAAGTGGGGCGGGGGCAGGAAGCAGCGGTCCCTAGTGAGGGGGTGATCTGATTTATACCCCAGCTTTTGTATCCGAGGGGCCTACAGAGCGGTTCCTCTGGTCGTTTGGCCTGAGGGGATCACCAGGGTGGGCTAGGATCTGTGTCTCCCCTCTTTTGCCCAACTGCTGCCAGGCTCCCCGAGTTCGCTCCCTGGAAAGTGGCCACCACCCGTTCCCCTCAAAGGGCTCGCCCCACGGCCACCCACAAAAACGGCAACCCCTAACTCTGAAGGCAGACCCCTTGCTCCTGATAAGGAGGAGGCAGGAGTCTTGGGTGGCCGTGATGGGCAGGCAGTTGCACTGCCATGCAGATGCAAATTGTCATAGTTGAAAACCAGAGGATTTGCAGAGCCCCATTCCATGCTCTTTCTTTTCAAAGAAGGCGGCAAGAAGAGGCAGGGAAGGTCCCATCCTGGTCATCATAGGCAGAGGTTGCAGTTCCTGATTTGAGACCCACAGCAAACTTCCCTCTCAAACATGTCTTTGCCTCCCTCTTGTCTGCTCAGGTTAAGTCCCTGCGAGACCAGCTTCCCACAATGATCAGCTCTGTTTTCAGTGGATGTGAAGACGTTCTGGAGGGGCTGAATGACATAATGACCACACTCTATGAAATGGATGGCCAGGGAATTGGGCTCATCTCTGTTGACCTTGCTCTGAATGTCCGCTCATTTTTTGAGGATGTAAGTTTTGAAGAACTGGGGTTGGGGCTTCCATAAAAACATATGAGCACCAGCTGAATCACCCCCAGGGGTATCAAGCCCTTGAAGGCTAGTAAATTCAGAGAAGAAAAAAACCCACTTGGATTTCTGAAATGGTCACCTTTAAAGTGGGGGGGAGTTTTGAAACCAATAAAGGCAATTTTCTAATCTCTATTTTGAATGAAAGAAGATTTCCGGGGGGGGGAGGGGTGTTGAAAGAACTTGAACAATCCCCAGATAATCCACTAAAATCTCTCTACTCTTTTGCTGTCAGGTGAAATTCTTTGGTATTCCCAAAAGCGTCAAAGCTGGGCCGCCATCACAGAAAAGCTGCACTTCATACCAGCTTCTTTCTTCTTTGTGTGTCTCCATCAGGAAAGAGCGGACGTCCGGGCAACGGCCATCTCCTTGTTTGGGCAGCTGGTGATGAGGTCCAAGGAAACGGAGAAGGCCCTCCTCAAAAAGGAAGTGGTCTACAGCCTCCTCCCCCTGCTGCTCCACTTGAAAGACCGGGAGACCACGGTGGCCATGGCAAGTTCAGACACCTGGCAGAGGTGGCTCTCCTCTCGCACTTGGAAGGGTGGAAGTTCAGGGGTGGAATATCTGTTACTCTAGCAGAAGGCACAGAGCTTCAATCCTAGCTGGTATCTCCAGCTTGGCCTGGGAAGGATCCCTTCTAAAACACTGATTATCATCAGGGCAAACAGGAAGTCCTAAAGCCTTGCCTGTACAGCCTTGCATCTATGAACAAATCAAACCCCCTTCTGAGAGGGTGAAGGTTGGTTCAGTAGCACCAACATTAATGTAGAATTAAGAGGATTCAAAGGGGGCACAGTAAAACTCAACAAACATGGTGGTGTCTGTTGTCATGAGCCAATAATTGCGATGGAACCCCTGGCTTCAATTACACAATAACTGAGGAGACGCAGGTCACTTGTCCCCGTCCTTCTGCCGCATGAATATGTCCCACCACTAGGAAGAGCAAGGACTCTAACAGGCATTCAAGGTTTAGAAAAGAGGGGCTCCTTCTGTCATTTAAGGGGTGGGATGTCGTTGAGCTTGGGGACATTGATCAGTGCCCCAGCACGTTCCCTCCTAGGCTGAGATGGCTTTGGGGGGGTCTGAAGATGCCCTTCAGGGGGCAACTCACCCACCTGCCACCCCTTTCTCCCTGGTTGCAGAGCTGCAAGTTGACTCTCCTGCACTGCGGAGTCTTCCTTGGGTGGGCCCACCTCAAGCTGATGTTCCGCAGCCTCGCTTGGGATGATCTCCGGAGCTGCTTGGTGAATGCTTGGAAATACCTGGTCAGTGAAGAGCTGCTTGGCAGATGCTTTCCCCCCCCCCTTAAATGGAAGCCATTTACAAAGTTGGTATAGGCAGTCCTTGTTTAATAACCAGCTGCTTAATGACCATTTGATGTTACAGCAGCCTTGGAACCATCGTCTGTCATAAAGCTTCACACAGACCCCCTTGGTCAGGAGGCCATGCTTGTGGTGCTCAGCCAATGGCTTGCATTTACAAATGGTTGCAGTGTCGGAAAGATGCTGATTCTGTAAACCGCTCAAAGAGGGCTGTAAAAAGTCTAAGTCTTATGGCTATTAGAACAATATTAAGCAAGGACTACCTGTACACACAGGAAAATGCGGGGTGAGACTAGGTTGAATTTGAGAGGGAGTGGAGATAAATTCTGCGTCAGCCTCACAACTCCACAGCTCCCTTGTTCTCCATGGCTTCTGTGCCTGAATTACAGGAAAGGTTTCCTTCCAAGCTGCACTGACACCATGGAAGAGGTGTAACCAAAGAACTGAGCAAAACGTACAAAAGAGGCAAAAGCCGAGTCTGCCATCCATGAAGAGAGGATGCACTTCTTGCATGGAGGCTTCCAGAGTCATGCACTCATGTGCCCAGCTCTCAACCTGGCCTGGCCTGAGCAGGCCGTTTTCATTTCCCTCCAATTCTTCCCGGGGGGGGGGGGGGGGTCTGAAGCCAGGCCGCTAGGCCTCCCTGCTTTAGGAAAACGCCCCCTCACCCAGCTCGAGGGATATCAGAAAAAGGAGAAACAGAAGCACAAGGTCTGGCCAAATAATTACTTATGGCCACAATTGAGCCAACATTTCTGTTGCCAAGTAAAACATTTGTTAAGTGAATTTTGCTCCATTTTATGACCTTAAGTATATCACTTAACGGTTGCTAAGTGAATCACTGCAGCTGTTAAGTTAGTATGGTTGTTAAGTGAATCTGGCTTCCCCGTTGACTTTGCTTATCAGAAGGCTGCAAAGGGGATCACATGACCCCGGGACACTGCAACCGCCATAAATATGAATCGGTTGCCAATCGTCCAAATTTTGATCATGCAACCATGGAGATGCTGCTCCGGTTTTGTGAAAAATGGTCTTAAGTCAGTGCTGTTGTAACACTGAAGGGTCACTAAACGCATCGTTGCAGGATGAGAACTACTTTTAATTATATCTTGACCATTTTGGCCACGTCATGCAGTGAAATTCACTGGAGAAAGCAACGATGCTTGGAAGTGTTAGTGGTAAAAGGAAATCAGGCCGTCAAAGAACGCGACGCTTGGATGCCATCACAGCTGACCCCAGCCAGAGCCTAGAGCAGCTCAGAGAATCGGAGGGGGAGGAGGAGGAGGAGGAGGAGGAGGAGGAGGAGGAGGAGGAGGAGGAGGAGGAGGGGGAGGAGGAGGCATGGAGAGACCTGGCCCAGAGTAGGACAGGGCCGGATGGGTTACATCCCCCTCTCTACCATGAATCCCTGTGCTTTTTTCCCCTCTGCAGATGAGGAACAATCATGACAATATCCACATTTTCATATCCCAGTCCTTGGGGTTCCTCCATCACGCCCAGACCGAAATCAGGAACGGTGCCGCACGGTTCATGGGTAAATATGAGGAAATGCTTTTCCCTCCCGTGAATCACAGCCCCTTCCCCAGTCCTTTTCCCCTGAGCTTCTGGGGGGCAGAAGGCCAACTGAGGGGCTGCTGGACAGGCAGGGATGGGGTGTGGAGGGGCCCAGGGAGAGCTGAATCGGGAACACTTCCCCAAGGAAGTGGCAGAGAAAGGCCAGAGGTCCCTGGGGAGGGCAGAGTGGACATTTTGCTGCAAACGAAGCCCATGTTGGAAGTGGGTCAGTGGGCGGCCATGTTGGCATCAGCCTTCCATAGACTGTCCTGCTCTGACACGGGAAGCCTGTGGAGAGGCTGAGGCCAACCTTTCGCAGCCCCCCCACCCCACCCCACCCGAATGGCCGGGCTGAAAAAGAGAGATCAGCCGCCCTGATCAGCAGAAAGTCTCCGAACTCCTTTCAGACCGGGGGGGGGGGGGAGGATTTGCTCCCAACTTGTTCAATAAGCAAACTGAGGTGAAACGGGGAGTCACAAAGCTTTGGGGATTCACAAGGTTTGGGCCAGTACCAGACACCACTTGCAATTTTGTTTCCCTTCTGTTTTAGCCACCCAGCCAGCCAGCCAAACAATTCTGACTGTCAGTTTCAGTCCGCATTGTTTGCCCGAATTATTCCCAAGGGGCCAGGTCAGCTTTCGAGACGCCCCTCCCTTCCGCTGAATGGTCCCACTGGTCAGTGACCTCCAGCAGGAGGAGAATCCTCTGCCAATCTGTCCCCCTCGAAAGCCCCCCCTTGCTCCCGAGGAGCCAGAGAGCAAGCAGGGAGGAAAGGTCTCTGCCTGGCACCTGCCGATGCCGGGACAGCCCTGTGTCTCTTCTGGGCACAAAGAGGGCAGGGGAGGAAAGAGGAAATTGGTGTTGGCAGGACACGAGTTTGCTCAATGAAAGCGCAAGTGAGGAGCGGCCTTCGGTTTGTACCTTCCCTTCCCGTCACCCTGCCAAGGTGCACGTAGGATGCATGTTTACAGCCCAACCTTCGCCACTCGCCTAACTGGTTAGCGCCCTACTTTTTAATAAAAACCCTTCTTGCCTGGCATATTTTTGCAGGCCTTGGGGAAGAGATTATTTAGGTGTTCACAAAACAAACAAAATTCTGAAATTGTTTTTGTTTAGGCTACACACTCAACTATTACAGCTCAGAACTGTCTAAAAACCTGGAACAGGAGGACCTCTCCCACCTGAGCAAAGGTAGGAGAGGAAAAGAGGGACGGTTGCCCTGCCTGAGCTCACCCGGACGCCCCCCTTTTGCCCAGAGGGACCAGGTGCTTTCCCCCACCCCCACGCACCCCCCACCCTCTGCAGAAGACTCATGGGAGGTGGGTGCCTGGGGTTGCCCTCTAAATGCCACCAGGCTCCCCTACAGTTATGGTTTCCTGCTTTTATGCCACTTCAAGTCCCTGGCTTACAGCAATAATAGGTTCATGGATAATGATACAGTAATTGACAAGAAATATTGAAAATAATTAAAGAGTATAAAAGATGATAGAAGCCTAGGTTAGAAGGGCTCTTCTGGTCCAAGCCTCAGATCATCTCAGATGATGAAAACCTCCAAGGATGAAGCATACCCACCCACCCCAACCGCAGGAATCTCTTCCACAATGGCTCACACACGGTCAGAAAATTCCTCTACACTTCAAGTTTGGATCTACCTTTGTAAAAACCCCACCTGTGTTGGTTCTTTTGTTAACCTGGGTTCATCTGCCATGGAAAAATGCTTTGGGGTATTATCATAAATATTACATGGGGCAAAAAATATGCTTTTAATTTCCTTAACATTAAGAGGTCCATAAAGCTCCACCCTTGGTGGTGTTACATCTCTGCTCAGATAACCCACCCACATGACACGCTTTGCAAGAGGGGGACAGACATTCAGCCAGAATTCCTGACAATCACAGTCTTGCCATTTGCAGTGTCCGCTCATCTGCATAACTTTTTTAAAAAACTAATATCTCAACAAATAAAACATTTTTTTTTCAAACCTAGAAGCAGAACTATGCTTCTTGCATGAAAATATGCCATAGCAGGGGCCTGGCGGGTGGGTGGACAGCAAGGCCCTTTGAGGTGAGCAGACAGAGGGAATCTTCTGGTGTCTTTAGGGCACCCTGGAAATGAGAGGGGGAAGAGTTCCTTCTCCTCGAGAGACCATCATCCAGGTGCAAATTTCAGAAAAGTCTCAACCAGATTCCTATTCTCTTCCTAGGGAAAATGCTTAATCAGGTTCTTGGACTATACCACCGAGACCCTTGGTCAGTCAGGATTCAGGCCTCAGCATGGGACAGAAACTGTATGAGTCACTCCTGCTGACAGCTCCGAGATGAAGGGAACTCTCCTGGTTCTGCTGAAACCCTCAGCCCCTTCAGTACCACTGACCAGGCCACTTTCCCAGACCCCATCCAAGGGGAGGTTCGTTTATGAAGGCCCACCCTCCCTCCCACTCAGCATCTACCTAGAGCTGCTGGGAGGGCCCGTCTACAGCATGGAGTGAGACACCAATGTGCTGAAGACACACCATTGTACCCTAAACCTGACATCTTTGCAGATTTGAGTTATTTGCTGGTATTTTGCTTTACTTATCTGTCCCTTCTTTTGACTCTGTTTATCAATTCTTATGCAACCATTCTGGTTTCATCCGGCATCTCTTCTTTTTCTTTCTCAATAGTATTATGCTAGACATGGCTTTTATAATCTCATTATTCAGTTTCGCAAGCTTCTTGAGCTGGTTTTCCCTTTAAGATTTTCATTCATGGAAGTGTTTGTTGAAATCAGCTCTCTTAGTCCAAGATGCTCATTTGATTTTGTAGAATTACTTTGTGGCAAGATGGGTAGCCAATAAATTTGATAAATAATGAACAAAGAGTTTAATTCCAACAGAACTTGGTCAGTCTTCCCACAAAGTTCCCACAATTTCCAACCCTCTGGAACGAACTCCCCGTGGAGATTCGGACCCTCACCACCCTCCAATCCTTCCACGCTGCTTTGAAGATCTGGCTGTCCCGGCTGGCCTGGGGTTAAGAGTCCAACCTCACCCGAATTGTGTGACTGTTGTGTTTTCTTTTTAATATGTTGTATTGTCTTCATGTTGGAATACTGTTTGTCTTTCCCCCCCCCTCCCTTTTTGAATTGTGAGCCGCCCTGAGCCCCCCCAGGGAAAAGGGCGGCATACAAATAAAGGAAATGAAAAATGGAAATGAAATGAAAATTTCAACTCCTCAACCATTTCATCCAAATTAGTCCATGACAGCTGACTTTCTGGTTCCCTCCTCTGCCTTTGGAGGGACCGAGGTTCCCTGCTAGGTTTCTCAGGAACCTGCTTGGCCTCCCACTTGAGGCAGCGTTTGTCTCCAAAGTCCCCCATTCCTATTGCAGTGTGTTTCCTGCACACACCAGCAAAGGCTTCGTCCGTTTCCTCTGCTTGGTTGGGTGGTCTGCAGGGTAAACCTATGGCAATCTTGTTCCTTTTTCCATTAACCCCAAATGCACTCAGGACTTGGGCTGCTTCTTCTTCGTTTTTTGCCTTTCTGTACAGGTGCGGTTGCTTTTTTATATACAATACCTCCTTTTATTAGGTCTCTTTTGAACAACATAAATCCTTCTGGCAGAACGTCCCAGTCATGGGTTTCATCCCACCAAGTTCTGGTAATGGCAATAATCTCGTATCTGCCCTCCTGCACTTGGATTTCTAGCTTGTTTGTTCCTCATACTTCAAGTGTTAGTTGTGTAGGCGCCTGAGTCCTTTTCGACTGGCCCTGCGTTTGCTTCCTGCGGCTCTCCTGTTTTGTATCCGAGTTTCCCTGCCTTCTTACCACGTGGCCGATTGCCTTCGGGTTCATATTTGGGGAGAGGTCCCAAAATTTGGTTTTCTTCCCCTCCAGTTTTAGTTTAAAGCCCTTCCGATAAGCTGCCCTGTTGTTCTCCAAAAACATTCTTCCCGGTTCTTGTGAGGTTAGGCAAACGCCAGAAAATACTTGGTGCTGGGATTTTGAAAATGCCCGGCAACCTCAGCAGAACTGAGGTTCACTGCAACCTTCTGGGTTTACTGAAATCCCTCTTTGTAACCTCTGCGCTCCCTTTGTTCTAGTTTTTCAGAAGATGGAATCAGGTTCGGATACCAGCATGGTCCATTTTGCAAAAAACTACCGGGTAGTTTTACAGAAATTGTCTGTGAAAAGGAGGTGAGGAACGAGAAGGCATCAACTTCAAATCTTAGTCAAAGCAAGGAAACGCAAGCCACGTTCTCCTGGCATACCTGGTCTCGACACTAGGATGGGGGATACGTCTCTGCACAGAGGACCAAAGCCAGGGGAGGTGGATGTGGGGCCTGCAGGTCCCTGGAGGCCCCTAACAAATGTCAGCTCCAATGGAGCAGTAAGAGTAGGAGACGGCTATGGGGAAGGGATGGTAGCCCTGAGCAGAAGCCAGAGGGAACAGCAAAGACTTAAGAACCTTCTGCCCCCCGACAGGCTGGCCGGAGCTGGAGAGAAGGACCCCCACACAAGTGACAGCAACCCTCCAGGTGAGTCAGGGTCCAGGTTCCTTCCTTGGATGATCACTGGTATGTTCACACAACACACACACACACACACACACACACACACACAGACAGACTACTTTTCCAGAAAATGGCACTCTGGTTACTCCTTGAAAGAAAGTTTGTTTAACTAGTCCCCATTAAAAACAGACTGACTGATGAAATGGTATTTGGGGCAGGTGATATTTTGCATACAGTAAAATCCACTGAAGTACATAAGACCACAGTCTATTATGGGCTGCCAGTGGACCCTTTATGGTCCTTACTTACTCTTTATTTAGTGACTGCTAGAAGTTATGATAGCGCTCAAAAGGAGACTTGTATCAAAGATGCAGCTGCTGCGGGCCCCCCTGAAGCCAGGTGATTGCAATTCCAGCACTTGGCCACTGGCGAGCATTGACAATGGCTGCAGCATCTCACAATCTCACGATCACCATTTGTGACCTTCACGGGTAGCTTCCAACAAGCACAGTCAATGGGGAAGCCAGCAGGAAGTCAACAATCACAGTTGAGTGACCTGCTCAATGACTGTCGATATTCGCTCAACAAGTTGGATGAAATTGGGCAGCTATAGAAATTGAATAAATATTTTAAAGAACTGCAACCAGAACTGACAAACTGACATAAGTTGGGCACAGTAACAACATGTCACTTTACCTTCCTGACCCTGATTGATGGGAGTTGTCACTCCCAACGGCGGTTGACAAGTGGGCTACCTGGGCACCCAGACTGCGCTCTGACCCACCTGACCGACTGCTTTTTCATCTATTTATTCCTCCAAGCCTCCCTTCCCAGTTTCATTCTGACTTTCCCCACGACGGAGGATCCCTTTGCCAGGACCACGGAAATGCCAACTCCAAGACAGAAACTTTTCTACATTGGCAATTCCTGGGCACCCAAGTAGAACCCCACTTGGAAAAAGCATAGCAGGCCAGACACAGGGGCAACAGCTCCTCTCCGGCTCTTGGATCCGCCTGGGGATTCTCACTTGAAAGCTTAAACTTATTTTGTAATTTTAAAGCTTTATCGAAAGAGGGTAAAGGAGGGGGGAGCTCACCTGCTGGGTTACAACCGGATGGCCAGAAGCTTCCCTCCTTATGACCAGTTGCAGCATCTCACGGTCACACACACACACACACACACACACACACACACACACACACACACACAGAGGCAGAGCCACTAGGTCTACTGGGGGGGGGTCCCTCTCGTGGGTGCACAATGTCCACCCTCCGAGGAGCAGGAGAGGCCCCAGCTTGCCTCTGCCCCACCTCTGCCCTTGACTTGAGCAGCCTGCTGGACGGGGGGAAGCACTGGAGCTGCCCACTACGCCCCCCCCACAGGCCGGTAGAAGGAATGGCTGGGTAGAAGATGTGAATAATCTCTCTGCAGATGCACACATCCTCACAAAGGGTAAACACTGCTGAAAAAGAAAAGAAAAACGACATCACAGAAATGAGAGGGAAACATCCAAATAATTCATCAAAGGTGGCGCAGTGGTTAAATGCAGCACTGCAGGCTACTGCTAGATCAGCAGTTCAGCGGTTCAAATCTCACCGGCTCAGGGTTGACTCAGCCTTCCATCCTTCCGAGGTGGGTAAAATGAGGACCCAGATTGTTGGGGGCAATATGCTGACTCTCTGTAAACCGCTTAGAGAGGCCTGAAAGGCCTATGAAGCGGTATATAAGTCTACTGCTATTGCTAAAAAAAAATATTGCAAAACACATGGATGGCCGTGCCAAGCAAAGATCACTTGTTCCCCAAATTACCATCATAGGAGGGGCACAAAGGGCAGAGCGCCACCCTGGCTGGACCCCACATTATTCCCAGTCTGCACCAGAACAGCCTCGGGGCTGGCTTCATTCTCTCCAGCAGCTTCCCAAAGACCGGTGCATCGCAAGGTTTGGCTGAAGGGCGGCGTGTGATTCGTGCATCAAAGCAGCAAATGTACTGGGAGGGGGGCCACAAAGCTAACCCTGCCTGTCTTCCCCTCCCATCACAGAGAAATCACTCCTGGAGTGTGACACCAGAGCTCCCAGCCCACTGCTGCTGCCCCCCGACTCCCCACACCCAGACCTGTCCACGCTGGAGAGAGGCATTCTGAGCCTGTCCACCCCCAGGCAAACCAGACGGACGCTTGCCCAGCGAGGTCAGTCTGCAAATCCCCAGCCCAACTCACCCGGGCACTAAGTGCTGACGGTCATCCCGTTCTGCTCTCATGCAATACCTGGGCAGGAGTTCAAAAGACCCCTCATCGCTAAGGCAAACGTCTCCACACCCTTTGACCCACCGCAGGCAAGCAGCACAGCGAAGCCAGCGAGAGAGAGAGGGCGCGCGCCATTGAAGCCCCCCCGAGGGTCTTCCCTTCCACGTCTGCCGGTACTGGTGGGAAGCGGAGCCCGCGGCATTGAGGCATCTTCCTCTGAGCCAGCTGGACGAGCATCCATGAAGGTAGTCGCCAGGAGAGCCCTGCAGGCCTTCCCACCAGGGGACAGGGCTTACAGGCAGAGTCTCCCGGGGAAGCCACAACTCTTTCCCCCCCACCTCCCCTTCCGGGCCGAACCCATTTTTCTAAGCTTCTGAGGCAAGCCTGGAAACGAAGGCCTAAAACGGGACCGCTCATCAGAAGCGTTACTGTCATCCATGTGACGTCTGAACATGCTAGACCTGACTGAGGGAGTGCAGGGGGAGGGGGAGGAGGAGGAGGGGGAGGGGGAGGAGGAGGAGGAGGAAGGGGGCTGGACTCAGGATTGCAGTAGTAATAATCTTCTGAAATCCCCTCCCTTGTGCTCAGCTGATAGGTGAGGCCATAGGATCCCCAGCTCCAAGTGAGTGGGGCGACCGGCCAGATAGCACCGCCTCGAGAAGCCATCGGTGGCTGATCTCAAGCAAACGGTTGCAGAGCCGGCCCTGCGGGTGGCCGAGAAGACCGAGGCTGCCTTCCAAGGACGTTGCTGGCCTGGTGCTTGAAGGGGTCTGTTGCGGGCCCTCCTCCCCTCCGCCAAGTGAACCCTCCAACGCATTGCGGCCCCAGGGGGCGGGAAGCCTCTCTTTTCTTTTTCCCCTCAAGAGAAGAGCCTGCCAGGAACACCAGGGCTGCTCAGGCCGCCTCTAGGACGGTTCCCCAGCCGGTGAGGCTGCCGAAGACAATCCAGGCGTTCCTGGTCTAAAATAAATCTCTCTCCAGTCTCCCTGCAGGGGGTCCTTATTAAAGAGTCCTTTAGAGAGGGAGGCCTGTACTTGGGCAGCCGCCACAGAGGGGCAATGGGCTCACTTCAACCCGGCCAGGAAGCGACAGAGTTGGGGACTGCAGGGGAGGGGGGAGTGCTTCGTCCGTAAACTGAGGTAGAAGCAAATGCTCGAAAACCTCTTTCCCAAGTTTCCTCCAGAATTAGGTCGTTGCCACTAAGGGGCTGAGCTTTTCAAGTGCATTTGGGAATCTGAGGCTAGATGGCTCCAGATCCTCCCTGTGGACTCAAGGGGAACCCCAGTGGATGGTTTCCCACCAGAGCCACCAGGCACCAGCCAGCTCGCTCCTGGGTTGACACAAGTGTCCTCATTTGCTCCATGAAAGGGAGGCCCCACGGGCATCTCCCGGGCAGCACTGATGCCATAGGCTACTCCCTTCAAACCAGGAGCACCTTCAGTGGTGCCTCCAGCATGAACGGGTGGGGGCTGGTATTCTCAGGGGCTAATTGTCCCCCATGTCGAAACGGAATGGGACAACTTACCACGGCCAACTCACCATAGGGCAACACACTGCGGGACAATTTAACAATTCTATTTCATCATTTAAAATAAGTTAAACATTTTAATTTTCGCCATTCATATTTCATTCTGTCCCTCCTTTTGCAACTTTTCTTCTAGGATTCTATTCCACTGGCTCTCTGATATTAGTGTAACTCTTGTCCTGCGGTGAGCTGGCCATGGTGATTTGGCCAGAGCAAGGTGGGTTAGCCCCATGCCAGGATGCACCCACCTGGATTTCCACCCTGGGCAGGGGGGCCCTTGAGGGAGCCTTTCTCCTTTTTGCCCCACCCCGAACAGACCGAAAAGGCGGGGAAAACCCAGGTGCCAGGTAGGCCAGCAGTCGGCTCTAGAGAACCCCTGATGCCTGGTAGGAAAGAGAGAGCAGCATCTGCACTCAGAACACGAAGACAGCCAGGCCCTCTTAGTCACCATCATCTTCTTTTGAAAACAGAGAGACCCCCTCAAGCCCCCACTGAGAGTTCAGTTACAGATCAGGAAAGCAGGGAAACGGCCATGAAAGACTATGTTGAGCCCCAGCCGGTTTGGGATCAGCTCAGACAATGCCGCTCCTGCTGTGGAGCCATTTCTCCACTTGATCTTCCAGGCTGCACCGATACTTGTTCCTCTCCCTCGTCCAGATCCCGACGAGGCTCTCTGGCTCTGCACGGCTGGATGGGACCTTCACACAACAGCAAAGCTGAAGCGCCCAGCCCACCACCTCCACCTCCTCCTCCTCCTCCTCCTCCTCCTCAGCCTTTCCTACAGGCATCCCGGTCGTGGGCAACACAGCACCTGTTTCTCAGACACAGGTCCTGCCGGCCATTAGGAAGCTTTATTGCACACACCCTTGGCAGGTGGCATCTCCCATGCGCCACACATCTCAGGCCCAAGTGGAGTCCCATCCCCGGGGAAGATACAGGAGCACCTCTGACACCGCAAAGGGCAGGTCAGAACAATATGCAGGGGGGGGGGGAAGGGGTTGCCAAGTGGGCATAAGGTGGGGGCAGGGTGAGAGGCCGGAACAGCCGCGAAGCTGCCAGTTGCGCAACTGATGCCCCCGCTATAAAGGACGGTCTCCTGCCGGCCTGGCTCCCGGCCAGAGTGAATCAGTGCAGCTCTGCAAGGTAGAGGTTTCCCCCTGCGCCAGCGACGGCCACGGGCTGCCCTTCGGAAGCTGAAGCCACGGCATGCACTGGCTTGTTGGACAGCAGGACCTCCCCGATCACCTGTGAGCAGCAAGGAAAAACCAAGAAGGGCTGCAGTGGGGGGGATCCTGGCCGTGATCGGCAGCCGCCCCTGTGCCAGCTGCTCCCGAGACTCTACGCCCCCCCCCCCAACCCTTACCTGGCCTGTTCCAGTGTGGATAATCCCAGCCCCGCTGGTACCGCTGCCCCCAGCCACCACCACGTCCTCGGTGCAGAACTGGGCTGAGTAGAGGAATTCTCCCTGGGTGGGGTTGCCAGGAAAGGGCACGTTTTGCCACAGCCGGGACATCCGTAGGTCCCAAAGCTGCAGAGCATTGTGAGGCACCCAGGAGGCAGTCAGGATATGTTCTCCCTAGTTGGGGGGGGGAGGGGGAGGCAGATTGGTGACTTCTCTCTCTTAGGCACAAGAGTTTCTTCCCTCTGGAGTATCCAAGAAATTGCTGGAGTGTTAAACCCAAAGACATGGAGGCTGGGGGGGGGGACGGGGGGGGGGCTCCCATTTGCTACCCTGTTGGGCCTCTCCATCAGCTGCAGAGATCAGTTGGCGCTTGGTGGCAGAGGCCCCCTCTCTGCCCGGCCCAAGGCGCCACTCCCCTTGCCATCTGCTCAGCCCAGGGGATCTGGCTTCGAGGCTCCAGCTCAGCAGCCAGGCCAGGCCTTGGGGAATTTTTTTTTGATTTTTTTTTTTTTTTATTTTTATTGACATTTGTAGGCCGCCCTTTTCCCTGAGGGGACTCAGGGCGGCTCACATAAAATCAGGGAAGGGGAAATGCAAACAATAACAAAGACACATATAATAAAAACAGTAACCAACATGCATTCATCATTCAGGAGGGGCAACTATCTTCATCCCCAGGCCTGACGGGCTAGCCAGTTCTTCAAGGCTGTGCGGAAGGCCTGGACGGTGGTGAGGGTACGAATCTCCACGGGGAGCTCGTTCCAAAGGGTCGGGGCGACTACTGAGAAGGCTCTCCTCCTTGTAGTTGCCAGCCGACACTGGCTGGCCGATGGAATACGGAGGAGGCCCAATCTGTGTGATCTTATTGGTCGCAGGGAGGTGATTGGCAGAAGGCGGTCTCTCAAGTATCCAGATCCACTACCATGTAGGGCTTTATGGGTGATTAACAGCACCTTAACAGGTAGGGAAGCCTACCCCAGAGGGCTCCCACCCGCTCCGTTGGGCCTGTAGCAAGCGCAGCCTTTTCTGTTGGGAAGGTGGAAATCCGCCCCATTCCCTACGGGACTCACTCACCTTGATATCGATGCCAGGACCGCAGATGTGGGGCCCGTTGATCACGCTCTGCGCCCCTTTGGGCACGCGCTTGTCCCAAACCTAGCAGAGGGGACAGAGAGCCCATCGCTGACCCAGGCACCGGTGGGAGTGGGGGGGAAGGGGCAGCGCGGGGTGGGGGAGCAGCCGCCCTTGCGGGGGCAGCACTTGCCTTGACGGAGTTGTCCCAGCCGCCGGTCAGGAAGAGGTGCAACTCGCTGGGGTGGAAGCGCAGCGCGAAGATCCGCCGGGAGTGGCCGCTGAAGGGCGTGAACTCATCCCCGGCCATGAAGTCGGGCGCGCGCACCACGTGGACGAGCTGCAAAGGAGGAGAGGAGGAAGAGCGCGGGAGGCGGGGGGGGGGCGTGGGGGCGGGGGGCGGGGGAGCCTCACCTGGTGAGTGTGGCTGTCGTAGAGGCGGATGTGCCGGTCTTTGCCGGCCGTGGCGAAGGCGCTGCCGTCGCGGCAGAAGTCCAGCGCGTGGATTTCATTCTCCTCCTCTGCGGGGCCGGGAGGGAGGGAGGGAGGGGCGCGTGGTCAGCAGCCCTGCCGGGGGGGCCCACGAGGCCATCCAGCCCGCCCGCCAGTCGCGGACCTACCTGTCAGAGAGGCCGCCGCGCTCCCCGCGCGCAGGTCGTAGAGGACGACGACCCCGTCGGCGCCGGCGGCCAGCAGCAGCCCGGGCTTGGCGCGGTGGAACCCGAGCGCGGTGACGGCCTGCCGCGGACGGCGTCCCGGTCGCAGGCAGGGTCCCGGCTCGCCCGTCCCGGCGTCCACCAGCTGCGGGGAGAGCGGCGTCAGCTCGGGCGGCGGCGGCCCTCACTCTGGGCGCCCGCCGCCCAGCCCCGATACCTGCACGGCGCCGTCGCCGAAGCCGGCGGCCAGCTGCGCGCTGCTGGCTCCGAAGCACAGGCTGTAGACGCCGTGCGCCTCCCTGCCCAGCGGCACCCTGCGAGCCACCGCCGCCGCCATGCTCCCGGCCGGGCGTCCAGCGGTCGCCCCGGCAACGGCCGCTCCTTTGGCCCCGCGGGACCAGCCGCACGCGGAGCGCTGCCTGCCGGGATGCTCCTCCTGCGGCCTGCAGAAGGTTGTGAGGCTGGTCCCCCACGCTCCCTTTCCTCCTCAGCCTTGCAAAGAGCCACCAACTTTCTCGCCTCTCTCCGTCTCCACCCTCCCCAGATCCACCCCTATTTTACAGTGTTGCAGGCCTGCATTAATTGGGGGGGGGGAGATGCTGTTAAGCCTTTAATGCATTCCTTCTTGAAGGGGAGGGGAAGGCTGTGAGTTCTGCAGAATGAGGAGCTGAAATCTGGGGAGGCACTTGTGGGGAATTCGGGGGTGGGGGTAGGAAGCTGGTTTGACCGAGAGCTCTTCCTTACCCACCCACCCAAAATTACTTCCGAGAAATCTACGCAGTCCACAAAGGCGCTGCATGGCTTCATCAAATCCATAATAGAGAGGGGGAGATTAATATATGTTTTTTTAAAGGGGGGGGTGGGTTCCCAGGGAAAATTCAGCACGGAGTCTTGTCACTCGCCCCGATCCTATATAAACCCCCCCTCTCTATATTCCATCGCAGGCTGGTAAACGACTCCTCCGGGGTTGTGTGGGTTGCGTGTGTCCCTTTCCAACAACTCATAGCCTCCCCCCCCCCACATTTCCCAAAGCGGCAACTGCCGCCACCACATTGGGGTCCCTTGGGTGACATCAGTATCTGTGGGATGGATGGTGAACTGCTCAAAAGTCTTAAGAAAATATTCACAGCAAGCTGAAGTCATCCTGGGTGGCATCAGGGAGAAAATTCAATCGGGGATTTCTGGCCCAGTAAACCAACTAGTTTTTATTCACTGACCGTATCTCAGAAAGAGTCTGAGGGCTGACATGCTGACCTAGTTAGAAGAGATAAACAACGTCCCACAGGTGGCTTCATCCAAAAGATTCTGGTGTCCAGCTGAGTGGTCTACTTGAGTGGAAAGTGTCTACTTTTTCCTTGCCTTGAGGTAGGGGGAGCTGAAAGCTCACAAACTCTGTTCTGTTGTTGCTCGTAGCCATGAAAGCTTTGCTGTGGCCGTGGATAATTGATGGCTTGCAAATAAAATCACGTATCTTCAATGTGCTCGGATTGCTTTAGGTGAGAAAGGTTTTGGAAATAACAAGCAAGCGTTCCTGCGAGGCTCTGCGAAGCACTGGCTGCCTGGACCGCTACAGAGGGAGTTACGATGGAGAGCAAGGGAGCAGAGACGAGAGGCAATAATAGCAAGGAGAAAACAAAGAGGAAGAAATGATTGTGGTTGTAAACTCGGTGCAGATGTGATGGGAGGAATGTGCCAGAAGCAGCACTCTGCCAGCTAGCATTTTGCAAAATGCAGCAATTTCAGGGGAAGCCGATTTAAGGCAACAAAATCCTCTTCTACTTGCTTTGATTAACAACAGTGGCTTCAAACCACGAGGAAAAAAATAGATCAATACGTAGAGCAGAGGGAACAAACAAGGCGATTTAAAGTCTTCATGATCCAGAAGGATAGACAGTGGAGATCAAACATGATCCACCAGAAAAGGACATGGATTCAGTTTTCAGCCAAGAAAATCAGGTTGAAACTATCAATACGATCCCTCCCAAGTCAGAAGGCCTCCAAGGGGCTTCCGATGTGGCTGGGTTGAGGTGGGAACAATGCCCAGAGCAAAAGGACAAAAACAACATGGCAACACCACCTTATCAGTTCAATACGCATTTTGAAAAATGAGATCTAATTGTAGGTTAAAATGCTAAAGTTGAACACAAAAAAGCTTCCGGCATAATAAGAAAATTTGGTCTTACACAAAACAAAGCACAAAGCATACAGGTAGTCCTCAACTTATGACCACAATTGAACTCAAACTTTCCATTGCTAAGCAAGGCAATGAGTGAGTTTTACTGCATTGTATGACCTTTTTGCCACAGTTAAGTGAATCACGTGGCCGTTAATCATCTGGCTTAAAGTGAATTGTGGTTAAGCAAATGTAGCAAATTCCCCCATTGACTTCGCTTGTTGGAAACCGGCCGGCTCTCAGGGCTCCACGTGGTTACGAATGGTGGTGGTCGCATGACCTCAGGACAGCGCAAGTGTCACAAGTACGTGCCGGTTGCTAAGCGCCCAAATTTTGATCATATATCCATGGGGATGCTTTTAATGGTGGCACATGTGAAAATTGGCCATAAATCAATTTTTTCAGTGCCACTGTAACTTCACTCAATGCAGAGTTTTAAGTCAAGTCCTGTCACGGATATTCAAGTTGTAAGGCAAACACATTCTTCCAGGGCCTTCTGGCTCCGGAGTCACCTGCATGTGGGGAGAGCCCCTCTCCAGAGCCGCCCCACAGCCTGCCCCCCCCCCCGTCCCCCATCTCTGAGCACCAACAGGGCAGCCCTGCAACTCCCCTCCTCTCCCCCAGGCCTTCCTAGGAAGTGGGGAGTTGGCCAGTGTGGGTGAGCCCCACTTCAGAGGAAGAGCCTCGGGAAGGGGAGGGGAACTTCAGTCCCCCCCCCCCGCCCTGTTATTACCCACACTGCAGTGTTGTTGATGAAGCCGGCAGTGAGGAACCAAAGCTAAAAGCTGGAATTCATGGTGGTTGGCAAAAGGCCCCCCCCCCCTCCCCGGGAAGAAGGCTGCATGGCAACCTTTGGCTGGCTCTTTGGCAGAGGAAGGTCCACCACCCCCATCCCCCCCCGCCCCCCCCAAAAGGCAGAGGGTCCCAGCTGGCTCCTGCTGCGGAGCCCCAACGGACTGGAGCTCAGGGCTGCCCTGCGCCCCCACCCTCTGCAAGGGCTCTGAACCAGCCCCCCCCCCCATCCCCACAGGCGCCTGAACCTCCAGGAGGTCGGGGTCCATTTCCCCAGGACTGCACGAGGATTTCTCCCGAGAGGCTTCGGCTCTTGGGACCCCGCTTGCAGCAGCCCAGAAGGGCTTTGGCTCACCTTTCCAGCACCGCTCACGGCCAGGGGAGCCGGGGATCCTGGAAGGCACCGGGACCTTCCTGGGCCAACTGCTGCCCAGCATCCAGGAGGGGCTTGGCCTCCCCCCCCCCCCGCTCCCCGAAAGCCGCGGCTCCTTGGGATTCCCAGGCCTCCCCCTCCCCCCTCCCCTCCTCCCAACCTTCTGCTGCTGTCAATCATTTCCCCTGCGGGGATCTTCCTTCCCCCCCCCCGAGGCCCCCTCCCTCCCCCCTCCCTCCCCCCTGCGAGCTCAAGGGCTTCCCTTCGGGGGGCCCGTCAGAGCCCCGTCCCCGCTCTCTGGCAGCCGCTCCCAGCCGTATCCTTGGCGCCCACCCCGCCCCATCCAACGGGCGAGGCCTCGGCGGGGGGGAAGCGATTGCCAGGCCGTGGCAGGGGGGGGGGTGGGGGGCGCCGGGCCCTCCTCGCCCGCAACTCCCCTGCTCGTCCCTCCGCCCAGCCCCGGAGGAGGAGGAGGAGGAGGAGGAGGGGTCTCCGGCCTCGCTTGCCCAGCCGCCCTCCCCGGGGGTGGAAAGGAGGTCCTCCCGCCATTCCTGGTTCGGGTCCTACAAAGGGCAGCGGAGGGGGGGGCCTCACCCGCCGGGCCTTCCTCCGGAGCCCCCTTCAGTTCCAGCTCTGGTATTTTTAGGCCGATCCCGAGAAAGCGGGCCTGCAGCAGCCCCGCCGATTGGCAGAAAAGAGGCCCGTTTCTCGGCCGCCCTTCGTCCGGGCGAAAGAAGGCCGAGAGTTGGGCCTTCTTCCCAGGCTTTTCCCGCGGGGCTGGCTGAGCTGGGAGGCTCTGAGGTGGCTGCCCTCCTCTGTGCCCCACCGAGGACCAGGGCCTGAAAAGGCGTCTCTTCCTCCCCCGCCACAAAGCCCCCCTATGAGGGGCCTCCAAACGCAGCCCTGGCTCTGACTGAGGGGCCGAGGAGGAGGGCCTGGTGTTCTGGGGGTCCTTGGTGCTCTCCTCCTCCGCGCTTGGTGGTTTTCCGGCAGACGCCTCACTTGCCAGACCAGATCAGATCATCAGGGCTGGCCTAGAAGGGCTTTGGCTCTCCTGTTTTCCTACGTTAGAGTCATATGCGCCACAGAGTTCAGAGTATCAAGGCCGCCACAGCTCAGCCCTGAGCTACAGATAACCTTTTATGTAGGATCTGCTGCGGCACAAGATCTCCTCTCAAAGGCTCCCTGGACCATCCTTGGGCTGCCATGGGGTTGGGGGGAAAAACACAATCCATTTGTATTTGGAAATTTGGAATTAACTTCTCATGTGTTTGGGTTCACACTCTTTGATTTGGGGTTGGCTTAATATTATGTTTGAACCCAGGTAATTCAACAAATTTTGATCAAACCATGACTTAATGTAATGTTTAAACCTAGTTTGTGCATATATAAGAATTATTTTGGAATTGCAGTCTTGTATGGAAGAACCACCAGATATATTGAGACCAGCACCCAAAATTCCCAACCAGAATTCCCCTTAACTATTCAGGCCAAGAATCCTGAAAGAGGCCGTATGAACAGATTTGGATAGTCTGAATAGAACAAACCTGAAGGTAGGAATTGCTACACGTAATGCCCACATTCATACCGCACGGTTTCCACTCTCACAACAGGCAGGGTGCTGCCCTGCATCGGATGTGGGGCTGCTGGTCTTTACACCCTGATGCTCTTCTTCCACCCTTCCATTTCTCTCTCTGGCATCCTCTGTCTTCACCAGTGACAATACACTGTGAGAAGAGCCAGCCCTTGACTTCTACTTTCCAGGCAGCCACAATCTCAACTGCGTTCAGAAAACCATGGGTCCCGGAAGGCAGAGACCTGGTGTTGTGGAGAAATGTCCTGCCACTCCCACTGCTCATTCCAGGCAATCTCCACGGATCTTGGTGATAGACATCCATCCTCCCCATTGGGACAAGACCTGCCACAAACTCTGTGAAGCCTTGGAAAATGTCTTCTGCTTAGCTTGCAGTTTGACAGGCTCACCCCGCATCCCTTCATTCAGCCTCTACGTGGTCCAGAACCAGCAGGAATGCCTGCTGCCCTTCGTGGTGAGTGCTCCGTTACACACATAAGCCCATCTACAGCAGAGTAAAATATCTGAAGGTCCCCGTTCTACTTTTTCATTAGTGATAGCTATTCTGCTCTCATGCAACCTTTGGTCCTTTGGGAATGTGATTTCTCTCGCTTGGGAGATTTTATGGATTAAATATATGGAGTTTAGTGTTCCTCTATCCATGGTGGTCGGCAGCCCAAAGGCCTAAGATACTCAGGTCTTGCAACAAAACAACCTTTTGTTGTAAAGCTCATATCCTAAGCCCATCTTGCCATGTTTGAGTGTGATGCCATTCTTTGCCCGCTCCAGTTAAGTTTGGAGGTTAAGTTTGGGCTTCCATTTCTGGTTTATCAAATATGCACACTAAATTATACTCCGTCCAGCTAAATATCAGGAATGGTTTACTGTGGGAAGACAAGAGAAGGGAGGAGAAGACAGGCTGGTAATGGAGATGCAGCTCTCCATCAAACTACCCACTTTAGTAAAGCCACTCAATGTATTTGATGAAGCAAGCTGCAAGTCACAAAAACTGACACCTTTTTACAAAATGTTTTAGTCAGAAAGGGTGCTACCAGATTCTACTTAATTTTTGGTCCCCATAGACTGTCATGGTTCTCCTCAAACTGTCCAGCTAAAGGTTATTTTTAATTGCGTCATTTTTCATTCTTTGCTAATCCATTCTGCAACTTTCACTTTTGAAATCCTTGGTGTTCGCTGAGCTTGTTTGTTAACCAGACATTTCATTACCCAACTAACACTATCAGTGCAAACAGGGTGCAGTTTGCACCCTGTTTATATACAGTGCCTTGCGCTGCCAGTGTTGATGGGCGTGTGGTTTCCCCCTTGGTAGTTCCTTGATAAGGGTGTTTCTTTTCCCCTTGATTATTTGTCTGGTGTTAATCCCTTCTTATTTGAGAGTTGGCTGTTGGCAAGGATATCGTCTTGCCTTTTTCTTTCTTTCTTACCTTTTTTATCGTCTCTTTTGACATCAGCTGTTCCAAGTAAAACTGCCTTTTGCAATTGACTGATAGTGATTTTGTCTGTATCTCAGTGGTATTCAAATGCTGCTCCAGATGTGTTGGAGTTTTTACACCGCGTTTCCCCGAAAATAAGACAGGGTCTTATTTTCTTTTGACTCACAAAATATGGCTTGGACCTTATTATCAGGGGAGGGCTTATTGTTTTGGGGTTGCCAGGCGGCTCCTCTCTTGCGAGCGGGCTCCCAAAGAGCTGGGCACAGCCTCGGGCGAATGGCTGGGTCGCACTGTCGCAGCAGCGCAACATAGCAGCCATGAAGCGACCACGCTCACAAGCAGCCACCCGGCAAACCCCCTTTCCAGCCTGGCGCAAACAACTGACCTAGGGGTATCGCCAAGCCGCGTGAGCACCTGTTCATCGCCTGCTGGCTCCCGTGGCTTGGCGCCTTCAAAATGCCAGTGAATAGCACTGTGCCTGGCTGGAAAGGGGGTTTGCCGGGTGGCTGCTCGTGAGCGTGGTTGCTTCATGGCTGCTGTATTGCGCTGCTGCGATAGCGCAGCCCAACCGTTCACCCCTGAGGCCCTGCCCGCTCGCAAGAGAGCAGCCACCCGGCAATTCCCCTCTCCAGCTGGGCATAGCGCCGCTCACCAACCTAGCGGTATCCCAAAGGCGCCAAGCAATGCGATCACCTTTGCCCTCCCTCCGGTTCCCGCGACTTGGCACCTAGGTTGGCTAGGTTGGTGAGCGGTGCGCTGGGGAATTGTCAGGGGGTGGGAATTGTCCAGGGGGCTTATTTGCGGGGGAGGGCTTATATTTTTGCCCACCAGAAAAATGTGGCATGGCCTTATTATCAGGACATGTCGTATTTTCGGGGAAACACGGTATGTACCTCCCGATTCCCAACAGCTCTGGATGACTCACGACAGTAAGAGAAATGAGTTACAATAAAGCCAAGAGAAGGTGATAAGGGTGCAAGCCAGCCAGACTGGATGGAATGAAGCAGGTGGTCTCGCACCCCCCCCCACCCCCCATTCACCAAAGGTGCTGAGAAGAGTCACCAGGGCTGCTCTAAGCAATGGCCGAGGGAGAGCTGCCTGGATCTCAGCAGGAGCCTCCTGCCAGGGGCTGGGATCCAGCTTTGCTAAAACCAGAGTTATTCCCCTTTTCACTCACGTCCTCCTTTGGACAAAGAGGGTGGGAAGTTCATTCCTGACGTGTAAATGCTTAAGTGCTGCCTTCCGTATTTTGTCCCTTTAATACGGGGGGAAAGCCCAACGTTCCTCTAGTGGAACATTGCGATGGTTTTTACTCCCCATTGTGTCACATTTTCTCTGGTGCGTTTATCTAGCCCTTTTAACTTTTTCTGATACAAAACATAGTTTTCAGACAAGCATATTTAGCCCCAAACCCGGGTAGCTTCTTTCTGCTACTTTTTATGCTGATTTCAAGAGTCGTTTCACGTAAACCGTATCAGGGGGCAACATTTGAGCAACATTTCTCAGGCCCAGCCCAGGTGCCCTCGGTGGTGCAGGTAGTGGGGGGCGGTGCCCTCTTCGCCAGGGCAACTGGGAACAGGAGAGCCACCTGTTGTGCTTCTTCCCCGTTTCCCCCGCAGGCTCTTAAAGGGGGCTTTGCTCGGCTCAAGAGCTGCTTTGCGGAGCTTTGTGCCTTGCCAAAAGAAGGGGCCTTCCAGCCCAGAGAAGAGGCGGTGGTTCAAGCGGTGCTGGACGGGTTGCAGCAGTTCAAACAGTTCACGGGTGAAGGCATGGCCGGAGCGCCTCTCAGCAGCTCTTCTGTGGAGGTAAGGAAGTGGGCGGGGCCGAAAGGGCGGAGGTCCAGCGCATCTGAAGAGGGGCCCAAAGCAGAGACAAGGCGGAGCAGCCCAAGCGTCATCCAGAGAATTCCACAGCCCCCCCCCCCCTTGGGGCCGTCATGGGCAGACCCTGCTGTTGTTCTGCCGTAACCGTGGCCTGCTGGGTGCATCCGGTGTAAGGCTTTGGGCAAAAGCAACCAGTATATATTTTGGATAAAAGTTCACTGGGAGTTCTTGGAGTTGGTTGCACCCAATGGATGCCAAGAAATGTTTCTGAATATTTCTACAAAGAATTTTTCTAGAAGAAAATAACAATTGTAAAAAAAGGGTTTTTTTCCTTGTAAAACAAACATTTCATCATTCGTCAATTAGTGTGTCGCCTGAGTACAAATTTTTTGTGTGTCATAATAGCTACAGCTTACCACCAAATTCTTTATATACATCTGTTCTTATTTTAACATTATACATATCTCCTGTTATAACATTTTTCTTCCTAAATTATTTAATTTTATGCTTTTTATCCATATTGATTTTCTAACCAATGATAAAATAGCCGCCATATATTATAATAATCTGATTCTTACTTTCTTTTAACTGCTAGTGTTAATCTACTCATTTCTGCACAGTCTTAATATTTTCTTAAATCACATTTTTATCTTTAGGGATTTCTTCAGCTTTCCAATTTTGTGCAAATACAATTCTAGCCGCAGTTATTACATGAATAATCAAATATACATTTTCCTTACTATGTTTCCCTGGTAAGGTAGCCAACAAAAACAATTCAGGTTTTAAGTCAATATGTTGCTGCGTCATCTTCTCCAACCGCATTCAAATTCTTGCCCAATATTTTTTCACTTTTGTACAATTATAATGAACAACTCCACCTTTTGGAAGAGATTTATTGTTATATTTACAAGGCTTATAAGCTGCTCTAATCAGATCCAACCCGAGCAGCATACAATTCCTTATCTTTAAGTTACAATAATAATGTGCAGAATGGTGCAGTCTGTTACACCCTCCTTTACTATAATCAGTATCTCAAGGAAAAAACACAGTCAGGCAAACTCTTAACAGCCAGCTCTTGCCAAATGTGCGGTTTCATGGGGAGGGGGCAGTGATAGAGAAGACGCGTCGCACTGCTTGAGTGAGGGGACATAGAGGGCCTGCCCCTCTTCACCTGATGGGGCAGACAGACATTATTGGAAGAAGGCATCCGGCATATGTCCATGTCCTAAACCAAGAAGGGCTTTAAAGCTGCATTGAATTGCATCCAGAAGCCAACTGGTCACCAGTGCAGCTCCCACAGCGGTGGTGGGCCCAGCAAGAAGCGGCTGAAACTACTCAGGCTGCTGCATTTGGATCAGAAGAGTTTCTGGATGCTCTTCAAGGTCAGCCCCACACAAAGCGCATTGCAATCATTCTCTCCACCCGAGACTGAGTGATTAAGCAAAGCCTCCTGTTCCGGGGTGGGGTGTGGGGTGTGGGGTGTTATAACTGAAAATTTCCTCCATGGTGATCAACCACCGGAAGTGTCTCTGAATCAGGGTTATTTAAAGGCCACCAAAACCCAAACGACCCTGGGAGGTAGGCTAGCTTAATAAAGGGCAGCTTTGGACCAAGGAGATTTTGTGGGATTTCTCACTAAATAGGGACTTGAGCTAATCTCCTTTGGAAGAGCCGTCTCCTTCTCCAGTGCATCTGACGGGCATTGTAGCTGCCCACCGGACACGGCAAGGACTGGGGAGCAGCCTTCATGCCGGGCTCTGCTTGGAGCAGTTGGTGTGAGGAGCGTGAGTGTGCTGTCGGTTAGTACGGCGAACCCTCCTCTGAACTGCTACGGTTTGACTTTTCTTCCAGATTACGATCCTGACTAGCCAGCCCAGCAGAAAAATAGCCAGCCAATTGGATGTTGGATTGCAGGGTGTTGACCTGGTTAGCCTCCACCAACTACAGGTGGTTGAGGTTTCTCAGCAGGCAGTCCAGGAACTCTCGGGGGCACAGTGGGGCGGAGAAGTGCCCAGCAGCAGTGGAGGTGAGTACGGCAGCCTGACGTTTACGCCTAGAAATGGGAAAACCTGACACCGGCTACACCTGAGTCTGATGAGCCTGCAAAATCTCTCCAGATATGGAATCTGAGCCTCGGAACCCAGGACAATATCAGCTGTTCTTCATCCGCCCCTGAAATCCCAAAACGAAAAGCAGCCTGGCATTAAATTGGCTCCCCTCACTGCCAGAGCAAGTAGGGGGGGGGGACACCCTGTTCGCTTGTCCACCGTTTATTTCATTTTGTAACAACCTGTCAATGCAGAACCTGAAGCCGGCATGCCACAATTATTAGTGCATTTAGCTGATCTAATAAAGGTACCTGCTCAACTCTTAATTTTGGAATGGATTCAGATTTTCTTTTTCCATTTTTAAAAGAGTGAATCTGTAAAAATGGACTAAGATGCAGATTGTTGCCATCAACTGGATAGCAGTAGATTGTTTTCTTCCAGCTTCATTACTCCAAGATCTCGTTAGTCCCTGCTAGCTCTGATCCCATTAATCTGTATGAATAATCAGGATTTTTGGCACCAGTGTGTGCAGCTGTTGCTCCCTTCAAGCACCTGTGAATCCAAAGCATCCTTTGCCCCTATATTACATGTGAATCGATCTTCATCGCATGATCCTATGGCTCACCAACTCTAGTATCCTGATGACCACTTGAGAAAGAGGCCACCCTTCATTCACTGTGCTGCTGCCCACCATGCAGCCATACCGGCTGCCCTCTTTTCTCCCCTGCGGCTGCTGAGACGGGCTGTAAATGCAAGCAGGCTGCCGTGTATCCATGTTTTGGTCACGTGGCCACAAGGTCCCTCCAACAGCTGTAACCTCAAGGACCAGCTGGAATTACCATTTGTTCAGTGCTGTCCTAAGACTTGGTTCTTGGTTCTGTTAATGGACCCCAAAGTAGCATTTGCCTATCCCAGGCATTTCTGAGGTGCATATTCTCTGTATCCCAATTGTCTCTGCTTTTGGAAAGGATAAGGAAAGGGTAGGGAATTGGGAAGAGTAGCTTAACACGTTGCACTGGAACTTCTTATACTAGGCAGAATCAGGATTCTGCCTAGTATAAGAAACTGCTTCACCTATCCCCTTAGGAAAGCATGGCTCTTGAAACAGTTATCAAAAGGAATTTTTATTGAGAGAAAGTGATTGCAGAGAAGTCAGACGGAATCTGAACCCTAACCTTAACCCGTCCACCGGTAGCCAATACAATTCTGCATAGGTGTTTTGCCAGCTCTGAGGCATTAGCTTGATAGCATCCCCAGGCCAGTGGGGGATTCCGGATTCCATTCCAACCAGTACGGTTGAAACTGCCTCGGTGTTACCCACATGGATGCGCGCGGATGCGTCATACTTGCCTGCGACGCTTCAGCTGCTCGGTGGAGCGTCGCACAGGCACCGTATATGCCATGCGTGTGCACAGAAGCACCAAAGGCTTAAAGGACAGGTAAGGAGCTCGGGCGGGCGGGTGGGCCCTCTGGAGGCTCTGGTACATCCATACCGGGGCGTACCGCCTGCAACCCACCACTGCCCCAGGCACAGCGACCTTGGTGTTAGGCTGGAACCCGCTGGGAGGAAGCCCATCTGTCTTCAGGACAGCCCCCCTCCCTGAAACCCATGCGGTTACAGCAAAAGCATGCAGAGAATGGAGCAGCCCCCATAGCCGCCTCCCCACTTCTCCATAGGGATGGCAGCCCCCCAGCAGGGGGCCTAGCAATAGGATAGGACAGAATACGAAATACGATAGGAGACACAATAAAATAAAACAACATACAGTAGAGTAAAATAACAGAAGAGAATAGAGAACATAAAATAATTGAAAATATAAAATAATTGAAAATAGAAGAAAATAGAAAATAAATAGAAACAGAAAACAGAATAGAATACTTTATTGGCCAAGTGTGATTCAACACGCAAGGAATTTGTCTCCCGGTCATAAGCTCTCAGTATACATACATACCAACAATAAATAAATAATAAAATCAGTGTGCATACGAACATATAACCAACATGTACATATAAACAAGGTAATAAGATACCAATAGGAGAAGGGAACATGCAAGGTGGAAAGGACATTAGCAGTACAGCCCTACTCCGTGGGTAAATATCCTCAGGAATAAGAGAGAGAGCCGTGGGAACAGAGGGTTCAGCAAAGTGATGGCACAAGAGAGAGAAAAATGCCTTTGTGTCTAGTTGTTTTGGCATGCAGTGCCCTATAGCGCCATCCAGAGGGGAGGAGTTGAAACAGTTTGTGAGGGGTCTGTAGATATTTTCTGAGCCCCCCTTCAGACGGGTGCAGGTCCTCAATGGAAGGCAGGCTGGTTGCTATTGTTTTTTCTGCAGTCCTAACTATCCGTTGAAATCTGTGTCTGTCCTGTTTGCTTCCTGTGCCAAACCAGTCACTGACGTACAAATGACAGGCTCAAGAATTCCCTTGTAGAACAGTATCAGCAAATCCTTGGGCTCTCTGAGCTTCCTGAGCTGGTGCAGGGAGAGCATCCTTTGTAGTGCCCTTTTGATGATGATGACGATGAGTCTCTTGAGAGTGGGCGGCATACAAACCCAATAAATGATGATGAATGATGATGTCCTATTTGATCTCCTCCTCGTCTCTTGCAGAGGGCACCACAATCCTGAGCACAGAGGTTGATCTGCAGGCTGTGGAGAACGATGTGGTGGCCTTAGAGGACTTTTTCAAATCCTGGCTGCACGACCATGCTCCGGATCAAGAGCACCTTCATCTCCTCCTGCCTGCCAGGACCACCAGCCGCTCTGAGGCACCAAGCAGCGATGCAGGTAACCTACCCTTGCCCGCAGGTGCCCACATTGGTGCCATTTTCTTGGCAAACAAATTACAATAAACCAAAGTAGTAAATCGTAGAAGGAACCACTGTCCAGGGCAATAGCCCCACCGTGTGTTCTTGCCGGCCAGGGACTGAGCGTCACGTGTCCCTGGCTCTCAGGATATATCCTTCTACCCTCCTGAGCCAGTGCAACGTTTGCCAGGCAGAAGTTAGGAAAGGAATCTCCAAGGGCCTCCGAGGGGCTCTCTGCCCCCCAGATTGGACTGTCCCCCAGGAAGGAGGGGCCTAGGGAGAAATAGGGCCACGTCCCAGATAAGGCTTTGCATGTGGCTATTCCCTTCCCTTCAGGCTCTTCATCTAAGTCCCCCTAGACCTCACATCCATGTTATCCCTTCCGTGTTCCGTGCCTTGGGGGTGGGGGGGAGAGGCTATTCTCCCTTTTTCCCTCTTTCATTTTACTTTCCTGTCCAAATAAGGTTTGTTCCATTCTTGAAAAAGTGGGGAAAATGCTCTGACTACAACAACAGGAAAGATGCAAAGAATACAAGTCTCCTTTATTCAGTGGCAGCTGTTCTTTTTCAATTCATTTTCTTTCTTTTAATTATACGTTTAATTTATAAATAATTCATCATCTCTCTGGAGCGGGGTCGTTCTGCAAGGCTGAAAATCGGAGGGCAAAAAGATATCAAAGGAAGGGCTTCTTCCCATCTCTGGAATCTGCTCTCACGCCACCAACTGAAGCAGTCTGAAGTGGGGCGGAGGGATCGGTCAGGAAAGGCCCTTCGGATTGAAGGGTGGCACCCGGCTAGTCCTGCCTGCTCCCACCGCAGCTTCTGCTGGCAATGGGGACGGTCTCTGGCAGCACAACAGGCGCTCTGCCAGCAGGCTGATTCCCCCCTCCCCCCACATACACCCCTCCCCCCCCCGTCAGCTGGGCAGAGAAAACCCCGGGCCGAGGGTCCTTAACCTGCGGCTCTCTGGGCCCTCTCCTGCGGCTCCCTGTCGGATGATCCCACCACTAGGTGGCCTCGGCCTCCCCCCCCCCCATCCTCGCTTGCCCTGAGACGAGAAGGGCAACTGCGGCAGATGGAGACTCGTTCCGTACTCCAGAGCGGACCGAAGCATCCCTCCGCTTGCCCTTTTTCCTGCCCTTGTTGGTGCTGGGCGCACCTCGGCCGCTGGGGGAGAGGCGCCACTTTCTCCGCCCCAAGACACCGGCTGGGCCGCGCCTCCCCAGAGTCCTTTGGCTGCCTGCGGGGCTGCTGGCTGCTCTTTCACTTAAACTTAGCGCTTGCACAATGGGGGGGGGCGGCCTCTCCTCCTCCTCCTCCTCCTCCTGGAGCCCCTTACAAGGCGGGGCATCGGCTGCAGCCAGTGTCTCCGCCCGGGGAAAAAGTCACGCCTCTCCCAACAAGGGCCGGAGAAAGAGGCAAGCAGGGGGGGGAGCTTCGCTTCCGCTCAGGAACGCAGAACGAGCCTCCATCTGCCCCACTCGCCCTTCTCTTCTCAGGGCAGGCGGGTGGGGGGGGGGCAGCTGACAGGGATCCAGAGCAGGGGGGGGGCGAAAGAGCTTCATTTATCTGGGAACCTGAGACGATTCTTCATTTAAATTGTATGGTAAAAAAAAACACCCAAAGAAGAAGAAGGAGCAACATCAGCAAGCCCCCTCCCACCTCTCCTCCTTCTTCTTCTTCTTTTTTAAATGGCTGAAGAGAGAACACACACCCATGAGAGAGAGAGAGAGAGAGAGAGAGAGAGAGACCGCTCCTCTTTCCCGAAGTGGAATTGAGTGGGGGGTAGGGGGCCTGGAGGAGCAGTCCGGCTGGCTTTCTTTTTGGCCGGGGGACGGACGGACACAGAATAAAAATCCAATTTCCCCCAATAAATGGGGAAAATAAAGGCCCGGCAGTCCAGAGTCCAAAAGGGGGGCAGGGGTGGGGTGGGGTCTGTTCGTTGGAGGATGGGAGAGGAAATCCCTCGAATTCTGGGCAGGAGGCTATTCAGAGAGGGATCTGCCTGGGTCTCTTCTTTCCTGCCCCTTAGGTCCCCCCCTCCCGGCTTTCTTCCTTAGGCTGATTTTAAGGGGAGGGGGAAGCAACGTGGGACAATAGCTGCTAAAAGGCTGTGAGGGGGGAGAGAACCCCTCCCGTGATATCGACCAGCTCTTTGCTTCCCCACCGCCTTCGAGCATCAAACGCAGCAGCTCCAGACCCATTTAATTTATTTTCAGAGTCCCAAATCTTTTTTTAAAATCTTAACTTTGGGTTGAAATAATAAGATCAGCTTTCAAGGAAAGAGACCGGGGGGGGGGGGGATGTTTCTGTGGTGGAGTGGCCTCCATGGAGAAGACAGGATAATTTTTCAGGAAAGGAAGGAAGGGAAGGGAGGAGGGTGAAATAGGAGGGAGGGAAGAAGGAAGGAAGGTGGAATAAGAGGGAGGGAGGGAGGTGAAATCAGGAGGGGTGATGGAAGGAAGGAAGGAAGGGTTGGGGATGTGAAGGGGGGGGTCGTGTGACTGGGTAGGAGTGCATGAGTTGGTCACCCCCACCCAGGTTTTGGCTCCCAGTGTGGAAAATGGGTGCAAATGGCTCTGAGTGCTTAAGGTTGCTAACCCCTGCCCTGGGCTAAGGGGGGGGGGGGTTGCTGGACAGAGAGACAACACCCGCACACCTGCTTGAGTGATGTGCCACTTGGGCCCTTCGCTCTGCTCTCCTACCTCCACAGCATGGCTGAAGTGTGATGTCCAGGAGAGATTTCTCAGCCCTGCCCAGCTTCCTGCCGCTTGTGAGGGTGGAACAGCAGGAGTGGACAACGCTGCCAGTCCATTCTGGATGGCCCCTGGCCTGGCCCCACGCAGACTGAGAGTCCTCAGGTACCGGATTGGGTGAAGGGCTACTGGGACTCCCCTCACCTGCTTCCTAACAAGGATGACTCCCCCCCCCCCAGCCCTGCCCCAAAACAGATTTAACATGGGGGTTTCCTCTCCCCTCGGCAGAGCTCTGGCCTGAAGGCGGCCTGCTGGGCTTCGATAATACTGCTGCTGATGGCCCAGTTAGAGCTGGGAATAGCCCCCCCCACATACACACACCTCCCTCCATTGGTGCAAATCTGGTGCAGGGACATTTCTGCGCAGTTCTGGGGCAATACACACACACACACCGGTCATTTTGGCCGTGACAGACTGGATCCCTGGCTTGTGTATCACACGCCTGGGGGTGGGGGTGGGGGGTGGGGAGGATTGGTGGTCAGTATATCAATTCCATGGACCACAATCTTTCTGGAAATCACTTGTCTTACATCCCAGAACTCATCGCCTAAGAAGTGTCATTGGAGGGATGCATGGCAGACCTCTAGTCAGCCCTGGCTTGTGTCAAGGCGGTGTGCGCAGAAGGGGGGCAATCCCCACCCCCACCGCCAAGAGAAGCTGCTCCAGAGGCCTCCTCTCCCACCTCCGCAAGCGCTCGGTAGCACCGTAGCATCAGCGCAGAGAAATCACAGCACAGCGGCTGGGAAACTACTGGCTGTTTTTGGCAATGCCTCTGTTTTCATAAATCACAGATTCAGTTTTGTTTGGGAAAGGGATCTAGGACGGAAGCAGCAGAAGTGGCGTTGGGGGTCAGGAAGGGAAGTCTCAGCCGGGGGACTCCTACTTGTCCAAGGGTGGAATAGCAGCTCTGGAAAGGAAGCTGCAAGGGACGGCAGATCCCCCCCCCCTTCTTTTAACCCTGGGGCTGGGAGACCGGGGGGGGGGGGCAGGCATGCCAGCCACGTGGTTGTACTTCCGATTCCCCAGTCGGCCTCCTGGGCTCTGCGTTGCTCTCACCAAGGGCTCCGGCTCCAGGCTGCCTCTGCCGGGTGGCGGCGCTGCAAAGTATTCCGGGACGTTCTCAGAATGCCATTTGCCAAGACAAAGGGGCGCCGTCTCCCTCCCTCCCACGGAGAGCATGGATGTGCAGCCCTTCCTGGCCGAAGCAGCAGGGCACTCTGGAGCCCAGAGCTTTTGACAGGGGAGCTGAAAGCCCACAGAATGTCCCTGCAGCCAGTGGGGGTCCAGTGGGGGTCCGGACGGCTGGTCTGCCTGTGAGCTGGAGGAGCCCCACGCAGAGCTTTCCCCACCCCCAAGCTCTCCAGGCAACGTTTATGGAAGGAATCAGCCCAGCCCCCCCCCCCCCGAAGACCCCGCTCAGGCTCAGCCCATGGAGCGGCACAAACGGCCAGCCCAACGGACCCCCGAGACCCACTGAAGCCCCAGGAAAGCGCGTTAGGGGGCCGTCTGGAAAGGGGCCTTTGGAAGAAGCCCTACAGGCTGGGCTGGAAGCAATTAAGCAGACATGCCAGAACCAGGAACCTGAAGGTTTATTATCTTTTGAAGAACTTGGAGCAGCCCCAACTCTTCTTTTGCTGAACTCGGTCTTCCATTCCTGCACTGCTGCTTCCTCTTCCCCAAACGGGAAGGTCCTTAGGGCTGAACCCACCCCAGCCGTAGATAAATCTGAGACCTCGCCAAGGGACTGGAAGCCCAGCCTGCCTGATCAGTCAGGGGTGTCCGCTTTAGGGAAGGGGAGGCTCCTGTAGGCCTGGCCAAGACAAGGACACTGGTTTCACAGCTCAGCCACCTTCTCCAGCCAAGCATGGGGATTTTGCCCAGGGAGGGGGTGGGGGGAGGCAGCCTGCCCTCCACTTCCAAGCATTTGTGCAAGGAGCGATTGCAGCATTTGGGGCTCTGCAGTATTTGAATCACCTGGAGCCCATCTGTCGGCTCCCCCCCCTCCCCCGTTTCCTCCTCCTTTGGATGATTCAGTTCACCAGAAAACCCTCCCCCCCCACACAGGCTGCTCCTCCCCCTTCTGGAAGCTGCCTTCGAGGGAGTGAAAAAGGGTTTTGTGATAAGCCCCCCTCTTCCTCCGACCCACCTTCGACCTAACTGACCGTATCTGTCAGGCAAGGGTCAGCACAGCTCCTGCCCCTCCCTCCAGGGTCAGCCCCCACTGAGGCAGGCGGGGGAGGGAGGGGCTGCAGGGGTTACTTTGGCTGGGGGGGGCGCATTTCCACCCTTCAGCAGGACATCTTAGTCCCCACTGAGTGGCCTCCTTGCAAAGATCTCCCTGAGCAGCCTCCCTGGATCCTCGGTCAGTAGCTTGATGGGGCCCGGAGCCGTGACCCGCTTCCCTGTTGCAGGGCCCTGAAAGCTGACGGAGTCTGTGCATCCATGTTTTTGGGTCTCCCTCTAATCGTAAGGCCCACAAGCTGTTGGCAGCTGAGCTGGGACGAACTGGAGACCAACCAGCAGAGTTTCCAAGCCTTCTGCCACTGCCTGCAAGTGAGTCCTAAGGGGAGGGGGGGTCCGGAAAGGCCACCTTGCCAACCGCCCCGAAGCCACCAAGCCTTTGGGGCAGAGGGGGGGGGGCCTCCTCAGGCCAGCTGTCCTGCTGGCTGCGTGTCAGTGGCACCTCAGGCCCACCAGGCAGGAGCACCATCACTCTGCTTTGGCACAACGCACATCGCTTTCCTCTTCCAGAGGAGGAAATGGCTGCTGCTTGCCAAATACGAGGCTTGGGCTGGGCCAGATCTCAGTGGAGGCCTCTCAGCCAGCACCTTCCAGGTCCTGCTGCCCTCGGACTCCTGCTCCCTGCTGCTGCGCCCGGTAGTGGCCCGAGAGCTGCTCCTGCCTTGCAGCTTTCCTCCCCTCCCAGCTGAGCTGCCAGAAGCGGCACTCGCTCAAATGGAGGTAAATGAGGAGAACCCGGGAAAGGGATGGGGCACCCGCACCCCACCCCCTGCCTTCCCCTGGGACCGACCCAGCCTCTCGCGCTGCAGGGCGTCCTTGGCGGCCTGGAGGTTGAAGCACACTACGATCCCCTGCGGGCGACCGGTCATCTGTATCAGGCCTTGAAGAGGTGCCTGGGCCGCCTGCCCACCTCCCGGGCTCAGCGCTGGGGACCGAGGCAGTGGCCCCGCCAGGTATCAAGGGGCGCAGGACACGGGGAAGGGCGGGGACAAATGTGGGCCTGGCAGCAAGGAACCGGCCCAGGAGGCAGGGGGGGCTCCGACATGGCTGCTTAGAAGGGCAAATGCACAAGGGCTCTGACCTAACACCCGGAGCACCTCCCGGCCTTTGGGACGGGCTCTCCCACTAACCAAGCAGGATCCCTGCCATCCCAACAGCAGGAAGGGCAGGGGACAGACGGATGGATGGACACACAGACTTTTGCCCCAGCAGTGACGGAGATTCTTCCCCCACAGCACGGTGGTCGTGTGCATCCCAGCAGGGCCAGGGCCACAGTGGCCCCACTGCAGGTGGCTCTCCCGCCTGCTGGCTTCGGCAGCCGCCCCCTTTTTCTGAGCCAAGGAAAGGTGATCCCAGAGCCTGAGATGTAGCAGCCTTGGCCACAGAGGGAAGACTCTGCCGCCCTCACAGCCTCAGAGCCAGCCTGCACCTCCCCACCCTCACCCAGAAGACTCCAGGGAGGACGGGGGTCTGTGTGTGTTAGATGTTCCCCGCAAGCCTCGGGCAAGCGCTGGGGCCAACCTGCCTGTTTCTCCCCACTTCCACCAGCCTGGGCTCCATGCGGAAGCGAGCGGAGGGGGAGGGGGGGCTGTGGCACTTCCTGGTTTCCGTTGTTCGGCCCTCTTCCGCCCTGGCTCAGCCACATCCTCTGCTCTGTGTCAATAAACCACCTTGTGACAGCCTGAGCGAGCAAGTGTCTCCTTCAGCGCCTTCCCACAACACACACACACACACACACACCCAGCGCGGCTTCCGCTGCCCCAGGACCCCTTCTCAGCCTCCTGCAGGCAGGGCAGCCTCAGACACAGAGCCGGGAGCCTCAGCCCACCACGCAGGCTGCCTCCGACCTGGGTGTGAGGCTGGCAGTGGGCCAGCAGAGGCTCTCCCCAGCAGCAACCAAAGGAAGCGCCAACCTCCTAAATGGCTTGCCAGGCGCCAGGGAGGCTTTCTGGGCTCACTGCCGAAGGCCGCAGTCCCAAAGAAGCCATGTCCCAGAGGCCAGGAGGGGTCCGTCCTACCTTTGACAGCCATTCCCACCCAGTGGCTTCATGCCTTGGTCTGTGTGGCCCTCAGGCTAGGTTGGGGCCCTCTTGAAAGAGGCAGCCTTTGTGCCCAACAAGGCTGCTGTCACTTGGGCTCTCGGCCTGCCTCTTCCGAGAAGGCACATGCATGGCCGGCCCCCCTCCCCAGCTGGCAGCCTGCAGAAGGTCCCCCTGGAAAGGCTGCTCCGGCTCGGGGTCCCTGCTCAGATCTCCCCCAGGTCTTCATACACAGCAGCCGGCCGGCCTTCGTCCACCGATTGCTCAGGTCCCAAAGGGCCAGGGGCCGAGGGTGGTTTGATCACGCGGCTGTAGAGGGGGTCGCTGGCGTTGTTGCTGTTGTTGCTGTTACAGGCCCCCTCCAGGCCCGGGGTGGGGGCCGCTCTGGGCTTACTGGCCTCCAGCTGAGCAGATTTCTTGTGTGCCCGGGGAGGCTTGGGGGCAGGGCTAGGCCTGGAGGGTTTCAGCCCGGCCTTTTGGTGGAAGGCAGGGACGGCATAATCACCGGTTCCAGGAAGGTACAGCAACTCATAGCCAGCTTGGCTCTCCAAGCCCTGAGTCCGCCAGGCCTCGCAGGGGAGGCGTGCCTCGTCGTAAATGGCGGCCGAAGCAGGGGTGGGCCACGGGGCCCTTCCTTCAGGCTCATCATAGATGTGCTGCTTGTCGCTCGGCAGCCCGTGGCCCTCGCCCGTCCGTGCCCTGGGCTGCTCCTCTGCCAGGCTGGAAGCCCGGCCTGGACCTTCTTCCTGCCACTGGCTGTCAAGGGGGTCAGCGTACAGGGAGTCTGGGCGGAGCCGCGTGCCCTTCAACGCATCCAGAGGCTCAGAGTAGACGTTGCTGGTGTCCTCCAAAGAGCCAGCCGTCCCGGAGAGGGAGGGCCGCAGCGAGGGGGAGCTCAGCCACGGGTTCTGCCCTTTGGGCACGGTGGCCTCCTTCCCCTCCCCAGCGACGCTGGCCCTGGCTGCCAGGGCACCCCTGGGCGCCCGTCTCTCCAAAGAAGCAGCCGTGCCCTCGCCCTCCAGGCTGAGGGAGTTGGCCAGGGCATTCTGGAGGGAGAAGATGCCGGGGGCCTCCATCTCAAGGGAGCTGCTGCTCTGCCGATGCTCTTCCACCTGGGCCTTCTGGGCCTGGATTGCAGCCTCCACCACGTGGAAGATCTCGTTGCCCTGCTTGGTCTCAAAAGTGAAGTTGCCGGCACCCGATTCACAACGGCGGCCAGCTTCGAAGGAGAACATCACCTGTGGAAGGGACGCGTGGGGCTGTGGTCAACCAGGGCGCAAGTAGGGCAGCCCCCGAGGAGCCCACCCTCACAAAGCAAGCGCCGGGGAGAGGTTTGTCCCCCTCTGGCTCAGTGAGTCCAGCTACCCTGCTGCCCAGGTCTCTCGGGGTGGGGGGCAGGGGGGAGGGAGAAGACAAAACCCCAGAGGCCCAACTCCTTTCCTGCCCAAAGGTCTCTCACCTTGTCCCTGCCGTATCTGCGGAGGAGGCGATAGGGCCACGTGTAGAGGGGCAGGCTGGAGGGGGCCTCTCTGAGGATGAGCTCGTTCCAAGAAGCCTTCAGCAGATACCTCCCTTGCAGCTTGCAGCGCTCGGCCGCTTCCGTCTTCTGCACGGTGACCCAGAACTCATTCACTGCAGCCAAGGGGAGAGTCAGCGTGGAGGGCTGTCCTTGCAGGGAGGCCCCCGGGCACTGCCAGTCCCTCCCTTGCAGGATGAGGGGTGAGAGAGCACATCCCACGCCACCCAGGAGCGTCCTAGACTTCCTGCCCCCCTCAGGAGCTCCCAAGGCAGGGGACTGACTTGGAAACTGGGAGCAATCCCACCTCTCGGCCCTCCCGTGTTGCTCCCACAGAATAAAAGCCTCCGAGGGGGACCAGCTGGACCATCCAAGTTCCACTCGGCACTCAAGCCCTACCTTCTTCTCTTGAGTAGTAAATGGAATTTGTGGCCATTTCCAGGTCCCGTTCTCCAACGGCCTCCAACGTAGCAGAGGGGGTCATTTTCCCAGGGTTAGTCTGTGATGAGGGGCATAAAAGGTCTCAGTGGCAGCCCTTGCCTGGCGCTTCAGCAAAAAGGACCAATTCTGCTCTGCTGTCAAGAGCTCAACCCCTCATCTTGCGGGCCCTTCATGCAACTCTGCATGAACCCAACGAAGCTCCCCAACCCAGAGCTCTCCAGGTGAACAATGGTGCCAGCCTTGCCACTGGAAGCTCCCCCCGGCAGTCTCTGGGCTCAGCACTCCCGAATGAGAGCCCATGGCCCTTTCTCTATTCCCCCAGGACTCCACTTCCAGGAACTCCTTCTGGGCTGGCTGGACCCTTTTTAAAGTAAGTCCCTAGATTTAGACATAGTGCTGAATTTGGGTCAGATCAGTCACTCGGGCCCACTCCCCACTTTCCTCTGCATCAGTAGTGGGTTCCGGATCCCGGTGCAACCGATACGGTGCAACGGGACTGGGGGTCCACTACATGAACGCACACAGCACGCACACGAGTACTTACCGCCTACAACGTTCCGTGACACCTCCGCAACACTCCAGCTGTGCGGCAGAGTGTCGCGCAGGCACCGTACGCTCCGTGCACAGAAGCCCCAAACACCTCAAATACTGGTAAGGAGCGCGGGCGGGCCCTCCGAAGCACCGTACCAGAACGGTACCCGGTACACCCATACCGGTCGTAACCCAGCACTGCTCTGCATGTACCACCCAGCTGTCAGTTTCTCCGGAGCTTCTTTTCCCTCCTTCCCTTTGGCTGCTTTGGCTGTGGTGGCCCTCTGTCCACTTTTCCACCCCAAAACGTATCCCGCCTGGATGGGTCTGCGCCCAGAATGCTTAGCTCTACCTTTGCTTTAGCTACTCCCTCCCCCTTCCACCACCTGCCCACCAGCCCCGCTCACCAGAAAGGCTGCCTCGCAGAGCTTGGCCATCCAGTCAGCCGCCTCCGGTGGCTCAGAGGCAAAGACGTAGGTGCGGCTGCTGGTCTCCAGGCAGAAAGCAGCCAAGCCGTCCTTGGGGCTGCAGTCCAGGGCAGGAGCCACACTCACACAGTCTGCCAGCCTCACAATCTTCTTGTCCAGCTTCTTGGTACTGATCCGGTCAGCTGGAGCAGCCCCTTCCTTGCAGTCAAAGAACTCAAGACGGGCAACTCCATGAGGACTCGCTGGGTACAACACAAACCAGCTTTTCTTCCACCGCTGCAAACAGAGACAGACTGTGACAGCAGATCAAGGGCGGGGCAGAGGGGGGCAGCCAAAAGGGGTGGGGGGTTCCTGGATGAAACAGATTCCCTGGGCCCCTTTCCGTCCGGAGTCAGGCCTGACGATGGGACAGAGAGGCACTCGTGGACGATCTGTGGCAGGAGCGGGAAGGGGGCAACCACTCTCCCTCTCCTTGACCTCTCAACTGCCTTCAGCGACCTTTGGGGCGAGCTGGGGCAGGCACTAGTTCAGCTCCTTTCCCCAGGGTCGACCCCAACCAGAGTTGACAAGGAGTTAGAGCTCCAGCCCTCGGCCACTCACAGGGCTCGGTCCTCTGTTTAACTCGAAGCCACGGGGTCAAAGGTCATCCGCCACCAAGAGTTGAGATATCATCAATAGGCTGATGATACTCGGCAGTTTCCTGCTCCTCCTTAAGCAGGAGCTCTAAGGCAGCCCCCACAGGGCACCACAGTCTCGAATGAGGAAATGCAGCCCCATCTGAAATAAAACATGGAAAGTCCCCAGAACCGGGAGTCCTGATTTCTGCTGCCACTCAGTAGCATCAGGACTGAGCCCGAGTAAACTCTACCCTATTCAGGCCTTGGGACGGGATCTCAAAGCCATCAAGGGGTCAAGATGTATCATTTCCTCACCCAATGGTGTCATGTAGATATGTTGAAAGTGGGAGTTTGGAGCCCTGTGGCACCCCCACAACTGAGGGGCGGTGGACTCGACTTCTTCCCCCCCCCCCAGTATCAAATGGATGGGACCACTCCCAACCCCCTCCCCTTTTCCAGGAGGCCACTGTGATCCATGGCCTTGAAGGCTGCCTAGAGATCAGGAAGCCCAAGGATGGCTACCTCGTCCCCATTCCTGTTCTGCCAAAGGTCATCAGCAAGCATGCTCTCTCCCCGCCTGAAACCTGGCTCCAGATAATCCCTTTCCTCTCGAATCCCTTGGGGCTTCTCCCTAGCCAACCTCTTTGCAACTTCCCTAAAATGGAGAGCACACACCAAGGCTTCCTTCAGAGCTGAAGCAACCAGCTCCCGTCCCAGGGAAGCAGACAGCATGATAGGGATCCAAGCAGAGGCCGCTCCCAGGCGACTTTAAAAACCCAGATCTAGCAAAATCTACTTCATCAGGAGTCAAAATCAAACACATCCCAGATAAAATGCTCCAGACACCTCAACTGGGCTTATCCAGATGAACCCCCACTCTGAGCAAATCTGAGAGGTGCAATGACAATAAAGGAAACGGAACTGAGGATCCACCAGATAATGAGAAATCCAGCATATGTCCCTGCGCTTCTTCCTTCCATAGCAGGGATTGAATTATCTTAAATGCCAGATGGCTAGTGGCAAACACAGTAAAAGTGGCAGAATTAACAATTCTCACCTTTTTCAAGCATGTGATTCAGAAATAAATCAGAGGCCAACAAAGGGGAGAAAAAGTACTCAAATAATTAGTACTCAAATAATTAATAAATAACTTAAGATGTTTCTTAAAAAACATCTGCAGACCCAGAAGATGGATTGGACAATTCTAATTCCAGAGAGACCAACAAGATACAGGAAACAGCCCACCGCTTTCTTCCCCAACTGCTGATGCCTCCTCCACCTATCTAGAAGCCAGAGCTGGATTTCTCTTCCACGGCTGGTCTAATCCCCTAACCAAAAAAACTGGCAACTCATTTTGGGATAGAAATTTCACAGCCAAACTGGGTTCTTGTTCTTCTCCCTGGCCCTGAACCACATTTTCTTGCTAGACTGAGAGGATAAACAGTATGATCAGACCACCCAGCCTCTTTGCCCATCTAAGCCGAAAGCCCAAGGACCGAACAACTTAGGCCCTTGCTTGCTCAAGTGGCTCTTTCCTGTCCCTTCCACTGATCTACAATTTGCAGGTTTTGATCAAGAAGAGAAAAAGCCTTTCCAAATTACCCCCCAAGGTGGAATTTGCCCTTCTCGTGGTAATAGGGGGTGGGGTCGATTCTCCTATGTGGAGAGTGCTCCGCAACAGCAAAATAAAGCAATTTAAAAAAAACACAAATTCACATTAATCCAGCAAAGGTTAGAATAAATCAACATTCAACCAGTCAACTAAAGATCAAAATGAAAAGGGGAAACTCAGTTAAAACTGAGGCATGCTTAGCAGTAACCAACAGCTGAAAAGAGAGGATGGAGACCCTCTGGCTGCTCCTACCAAGAATTTGCAACCATCAAGACTGCTCTTCCCAGTAGGCCCACAGACCTCTGAGGATCACCTTTGCTCATTTCTAGTTGCTCTCCTTCAAATCTGGGGAGAGGGCCAGCAAAGAACTGGCTTTGGCGACAAAATCAGCTATTCGTTGGCAGGAGAGGAAAAAAAACTGCATACCGTTTTCAGAGGAGTTTCTCATTGACAGGGTTTCAAGGATCCTTCTCTTTCTATCTCAGATCCCATCAGGGATATGAGGAGCCTTTTGCCTGCCTGCCTGCCTTCTTGCAATTGCATTTACTGCTCAGAAGCCTGTTTCCTCCTTGGGGAGTCCTCAAAACGTTCCCCCACTAATTCTGAATCCTTGGGCATTTCATCAATCGCCAATGTCGGGACAGGACCATGAAGGCTTCTACCCCCTTTTACAGCAAGAATTCAATGTCAATACCTGCCCCATTTCTAGGTCTTTGCTTCTGAGGAGAAGAAACGCTGGCAGACAAGGCTTGACGTGGACAGCAGAGGAACCATCCCGGAGACATGAGGCGGTTGCTGAGGGCCTCTCAACCTTCCCTTATCCCTTCCTCCCCTTCCCCTTCTAGATAGGTTTCTTTTAAAACCAACAAGGGCTATTTTGCAGTTCCTTGGCTCACTTATGTCTTGTGTTTGTGGCCACTGTGATCAGTTTCCAATCAGTTCAGCAGCTCTTCTACTTTGCAAACAGTCCTGGATGTCATTCAGGGTCACGTCCAAAGCTATCTAGCGTAATTGGGTGGAGGATCGTCACTTAGTAATATTTATTAGATAAAATACAGCCACATTTGGGACATAATATGTGACCTCAGGGATAAACCATTTCAGATTTTGTGCTGCAACTCAATATTGCCTGGAGTCTTTCTGTCTGGGGAATAAAACTGCTTCCCTCTTCTTCTTTTTTTCTCTCCTTTTCCCACTGCCTTTCCATTCCCAGAGTGCTGGAGATGGCTAAGTCAGTCGGAGGGCCTGAGGCAGTCTGGGAGCACCTGCCCCTATGGAAGATTCCTGCTTACTTGTCATCTCAACACCCCGCAGCTTCCTTTCCTGACCTCCCTTAAGATGTCAAATTCAGAAGTGCCATATCAATCAACCATCTTCTCCATCCTACCAGCTTTCCTTTGTGCGAATATGGTTGCTCCTGATCCGTATCCTGGGCCTCAGCCTTCTGGCATTGACATAAATGCCTCTCGGGAAATGATTTCATCCAATGGGAAGTCCCGGTTGCCATTTCCAAAGCTAATTAGCTTCTCTCTAGTAACTACCTAAAAGTAGTTTAATTTTATTAAACTTGTCAGGCCATACAACTCTGCACCAGCTCTGAACAGGTAGACTAAAAACTGAATACAGATAAAATACCAATAAGAAACCCCAAACATTATTTTTAACCTAAACTTTCAGAGGACACACTGCTCCCTCAACCCAAGGCCTGAGGAAAGAGGCCCTTTTAAAACCAGTAAGCTGGGGGGGCTAAGCACATTTGATGCTGTTCCAAAGGGCAGGTATTGTAGATGGCACTACTTGATTGACAGGACCAGGATCTTATCAGTTGGGCAAAAACCACCTTTGCAGAGCTGGACCTTGTGCATGGCTTCACAGTTGATAGCCAGCACCCTGAATGGCACTCAGAAGCCGCCTGGTGACAAAGGGTGCGATGCGCATGAAGTACAGAGTAAGGATAATGACCTGGACAGAAATATGCACAGAAAGTGTTATCTATGCAAAGGGAGCTGAACACATTTTAAGTCCGGAGTTGTGAGCTAACATTTGGAAGCAGCCTCTGATTCCCAGGAGTTCAAAGAGGACGAGGAACAGCACAATTAGACTTGCAAGATTCTGATATTAGAACCAATCTCAGTAACAGTAGTTGCAGCCTTCTTTCTTGTGGAATTGATTCCCTGACCTGATCTACCTTTAGATGGGGAGCCACATAAATTGACTAAAAAAATAAAAGAGGAGCGAGCAACTGACCAGAATTAAAGACGACAAGTTAACTACCTCAGTAATCCACCTTCAACTCTGGAGCAGGAGAAAGGGAGGCAGAGACTGAGCAGCCACCTAGTAAGAAAGGCCGAAGGGAGGACCGGAAAGGGGCAAAGCAGCCACCAGCAGCCATGCTTCCTACTCCAAGTCCAGGCAACCCTCCTCCACCCCTGCCAGAGACGGCGGCTGCCTCTTGCTCCTTTGAGAATTAACCTCTGGGCCAGAAAGGCAGAAAGCTGCTTTCTTCTGCTCTGGGTTTCTAGACAGAACACACACCCCTCCCAAGGGGGGGGGGAGATTAATCCCCCACATTCAGAAAGATCTTTGGGCCCTGACAGCTCATGCCCCCCCCCTTTTTTTCTCTTACACTGCACTGTTTCAATAAAGGGCGATGCTTGCAGCATGGATTCCTTGTGTACACCAGCAGTTTTCAAACTTTTACAAGTTGCGCCACAGGACAGCTGAAGAAAAATTCCAGGAACCCTGAAGCAAGAGGCTCTGGCGAGAGAAAATTGCCTGCCTTTGAGAAAACGTTGCACCGCCCTTTGCCTGCCAGGAAACGCACCCCCCACCCCCCACCCCCACTGGTTCTGCAGAAGTTTGAAGAGCCGGATCTGCGCTATTCAGCGGGAAGCTCTGTAGGCGAACATCCCGATACACGAAGCAGAGCCAGGGGTGGGTTTTTTCTGCCCCTCCCCCGTCCGCAAAAGGCCGAGAAGCCTCTCCGGGTGGGCTGCGGGGAAACCCTGGAGGCGAGCAGCCCGGGGGTTGCAACCCAGCCGGAGGGTCTTCCTCGCAACTGTGCCCGGCGCCTGCCTCCTCCTGGGAGCGACGGCTTTTCCGAATTCAGCCGCTCTTCCAACCGGCGGGCCAAAGCCCCGCGGTCCCAAAAGCAGGAAGTGCGAGCCCGCCCGGCTTCCTCCCCGGCAGCGGAAGGGTCCTGCCCGGCCACTCTCCCAGCGGAGGGCAGCGCCGTCCAGGAAGGAATAGCGCTTCCCCCGCAGGGCGGGAGCGAAAGAGACGGCGGCGGCGGCTGCTGGGCAAGGGGCCAGCCGTTCCTTCCCCGGGCTGCACGGGAAGAGGAAGGCGCGCAGGAGCAGGGCACCCCCCCGAGCGGAGACCCCCGCCTCGCGCGCCTACCTTGGCCCCCAGGAGCAAACCCGACGGCTGCTGGAGCAGGAGCGGCCCCGACTTCACCGGGGGGTCCATTCGGAGCCTGGGCAGGGCGGCGGCGGGCGGCGGCGGCGAAGCAGAGCCACTCCGGGTCCGTCGGAAGAGGGCGGGGTGCTGGAGGGCGCGTCACGCGCTCCGCCTCCCCCGGAGTGAGCTGCGCGCGAGCTCGCGGGCCCGGAAGAAAGGCGCGGCGGCTCCGAGCACGTGCCGAGCGCCAAGTCCCGCTGAAAGGAAGCAGCTTCGCCCGCGTTGTGGCTCCGGACGCGCCCCTTGGGGAAGCAGGCGGCTGCCCAGGCCGGCCCATCTGAAGAACGGGCGACCGGAGCGCCTTGGCCCTGGCCTGGCAGGAGATGGAGCCTCGATGGCTGAAGCGTCCTCCTGATCTCTGGCCCGGGGCCGGAGCAGCAGCTGCGGGCCTTTGCTTGGAGCGGCGTCCTTCCAAGGGCTTCGGGAGGCTGTTTTGATGCCATACGGACTGGACCCGGGCGCTTTGAAGATAAGACTCGCTCATAGCCACCTCTCTGGTCCCACGCCAGGGACTTGGGGGCCCAGGGCTGAAAGGAACCCTTGTTGAGAGGGACCCTATAGGAATGAAATAAATACCTCAGAGAGCACCATGGGGGACTCAGTCTGGATGCCCTCCTGTGGGGCATCCCCTGAAATGACACAGGCCCATGATGCCAGTTTTATTCTGTTTAGGGCCAGGTCAGTGCACTTTTGTTCTCCCAAGCCTTTAAAAAATAATGTTGATTTTTATCATGCTGCCATTCAGGGGTTTTTGTAAATTAGGGCTGTGGTTTTTCTTGTCCTACGGCTCAGTCTTCCTAAACACACAGTTTATGCACTCTGTGTCTGATTCTAAGCTCCCCTGGGGAATTTTTTTTTCCTAAAGGGCAAGTTGCAAATGCCTAAGTGGGATGTCATCCATCTAGTTTCCACTTACCAGCTTCTTCGGTGGATGAAGGAAGGCGAGTGGGAGGCTGCTCAGATCACATCTTCCACTGCCCAACCAGATCAGCTACATCTGACCCAGAAGGACTTGGGCCGGGGCCTGCGGAGAAAGCACTGGCATGGAACGCCCTGCACCCTCGGGAAAGGGCAATAAGGAGCCCATGCCAGTGGCTGACTCTCCCCGAGAGAGCAGGGCGGGATACCTGGTGGGGGGAGGGCTTGCCTCTGTCCTGCTTGTGATCCTCCCAGGCCTCTTGTTCAGGTCAACGGACAGCCTCATCGAGCTTGTCCAGAGGTATTAAGTCTAGCGCTTTCCTTAAAAAAAAAAACAATCCGCATCCAAAGGGAAGAAGCAAGCGAGCCTTTTGGTCTGGCTGCTTGTCCATCTTTTTATGGCTTCACTAGCAGAGAGGATTTATGTCCGTCTGAGGCTGCTGGTGGAAGTCCTGGGCTATGCAAAGTCTCGCCAGCTCCAAGAGGCCCCTCTCAGCCCAGGGCCTGGGGGGGGAAAGGCCATTCTTAAAGAAGGCTTGGGATTGGGCAAAATGCGGGAGAGGCGGGTCTCCAGGTGAAGGAAGGCCGGGGTCTCACTGAGTGACCATCCTTAGCAGACCTTTGTTGGGGTGCACAGCATCAGCACAGACCACGGGAGACGGGGGGTCTCGGCTCGGTCCGAGCCCATGAAGTGTTTTGTGGTAAGCAGCTCAAATTGCACCCAGAAGCCAAGCGGCAACTAGTGCAGCCCCCACGGAAGGCTGTGATTTGGGCATCACTGCTCATGCCCCAGGTTCTGCCTGCACCAGCCGCAGCTTTCAAGGGCAGCACCACCCACAGCACATGGTAGCACTCCACATACTACAAGGTGATCGAGTCACGAATGGAAGATCCTTGGCTTGCGCCTGTGTCAAGGCCTTCTTGCTTCTGGAGAGGAAGCGGAGAGTCCAGCCAGGTTGCACACCAGCTTCAAATAAGGCTGCCCGACCCGGAGGGGCAAGGATTGGGAATGACCCGCAGGCTTCACCTTCCAATTCAGACCGCAGCCCCTGGCAAGGGCCAGGACTTGGGCAACATCTCTCTGAAGAGGAATAGTAAATAAGGGTACAAACGTGTTGGTTTTAGTAGAAACATTTGTTCCCTGCAACTGACTTCCTGTGGCGCTGCTATTAGGGCCTGTAGAATATCTGGCAAAACCGGTGATCCATGTGGACTCCTTACCAATCTGCCATCTATGAGCATAGAACTTATCCTGGAATGGAGCTGTAAAGGCCTGTAAAACTGACACCTTCGATATGTCCCCCTTCTGCCTAAGAACGTTTCTCACTTTCGATCTGTGCCCTTAAGAACAGGGGCTCAAATGGCCAGTCGTGGGAACAGGAAAGAGATAAGGCTGATAAGGCTAGTGAGGATGCTTCTAACTGTATAAAAAGGAGCTACACCAGCCCTGAAGGGTTCTTCTTCCCTCCATATCCTTGTCTTGACTTGGATGTGTTCTCAAACCTCTATGGGGCTCAAACCTCACATCTTGGTCAGTCAAGGATGACCTGAACAACTATCATCAGTGTCCTGTGATGTTAGATGACCTGTAGCTGATGAAGGGCCTCCAAGGGGGTTTCATGCTAAGTAGGAAGTGAAGAGTATCCAGCCCCAAGGTATCCCAAAAACCCATCTCCCCCCCCCCGCCCCCAGTGAAACCAGCCACAGAGAAAAGACAACCATCATAAGGCTGTGCCCCACGGCTACCTCTGCCCAGAAGGGCAGCATCAGCACAGGGCTGGCTCTATCAAAAGTAGTCGAGCATACCAACGTCATCTGCAAAGGTAACATTTCCCCTTTCGGAGGCCAACAGTTGGAAGGTTGGGTGGTTGCAGGTTCTGTGGTCCTGCTGGGTGTTCCAGCAAAGAGTGGGCTGGCAGAGGTGAGAGCGGGCGCGGGCATTGGGTTGCCCTTCAGGGCCAGGAAGGAGGACAAGGCCAGCTCCCACCAGGCTCACCTCCTCGGCACAAAACCTTTCCGTGAGGCCCTCGGAGGAAGCCTTCGGGGCCTTTCCGGGTTGGGTGCAAGGAAGGACTCTGCGAAGCCCACAAGCGCGGAGGCCAGAGGTGCCCTGGGGGAGGAGGGGGAGAAGACCGACCCGCCCGCCGCTTCTCGTGCAGCCCTGGCGAAACAGGGACGGCGCAGCGGCTCCCCAGTCCTCCTGACCCTCTCGGCCTCGCTCGGCGCCGGCTGCGGTCGGAAAGTTCCGTCGCTCCCGAAGGCATCCCGCTCCGTCCCGCCCTGGGCTAGAGCCGCCGCTCTCAGGACGCCCCCGGACAGGCCCCGTCAGGACGGGGCGGGGTGACGAAGAGGCCGGCCGGGGCGGCCCTTGTCTCGGCCTGCCAGCGGCGGACGGAGCGGCTGGACGGAGCAGGTCAGCCGGGGGAGCTTCCCTGGGGCGCGGCGGGAGGGCAGGGCGGCCAGGGGAGCCGGGCCTCTGCCTGAGACGAAGCGGGCTGCGGCGCGCGGGACACAGGCGGCTCTTCTCGCTTCCCGGCTGCCGGGCAGGCGCGGCGACAGAGGCCGGCCAGCTCCGCCTCGCTGCAGCTCGGCGGGAAGCTCCGTCGCGAAGGCGGCCGAAGACCTGGCGGGCTGGCGACCGAGGCGGGAGCGGGAGCGGGCGGCCTCGGGATGCTTTGGGCGCTGCTGATTGGAAGGCAGAGTGAAGGCGACGGTCCTTCCCGCCGAGCTTCGGGGTTGGGTTGAGGGGGAGGGGGCTTCAAGGCTGCCCGCTGGACTCCAGAACAGCTCCAGCCCCCGCTTCCAAACGCCCCCGCCGCCGGAACAGAGGCAGCCCCGCTCCTGGTGGAGCTCAGCGATAGACTGCCTCTGAGCGGGGAGGTTCCAGTTCTTCCTTGCAGGCGCCCAGTTAGCCAGTTGGGTGAAGCGAGCCCGAGGGCTCCGGCCCACGCCCGCTGGCTGAGCGAAGGCAGCTGGACTCTAAGAAAAGGGCGGTGGGGCGAAGTGCCGCAGGAGCCGCTTGTCTCCCCAAGACCCCCTTCAGCACTCCCTCCAACCCACCGCAAGGAGAGCAGGGAACCCCCCGGGCGACCCCCCCTTTCCTTCCATCTTTTTTCGGGCGGGCGGCGGGAGCTTTCCTGAGTGGGAGAGCAGCCAATGGTGGGAAAGTGCTCCAGCCCCCACCCAGCCCCCACCCCGCTCTCCCCCAGCCTTGAGGACGTTCTGGAAGGGCCTGGCCCTATTGCCTGGCGGGGGGGGGCTCTATTCCTCCTCCTAGGGCCTCCGGGATGGCCTCAAGGCAAAACCCCCACTGGTGTTTGGTGGGGTCGGGGAGGCGAAGGGGGGGTGGCTCTCCCTTTGTGGAGCCCATCCCCTCCTCCTGAAGAGCAAGGAGGGGATTTGGCCCCATCCTGCTTGATCTCTGGTCTCTCCCGCAGTCTGGGCCTTTCTGTGGGAGCCATTGGAGGGGAGGGATGAGGATCTGGGTGCCATCCTGTGTGGTGCTGTGCTTAATTTCCCCTTCTCAAGAGGCCGGTTTTGTGTTAGGAAACAGGGTCTCATTAAAGGGCCACCCAGCCTCTATCCGAAGGCATCCGCTGAGGGGGAACCTGGCACATTTCTGTAAGGGCCACATTACCCGCTTCCTTACTGGACCCATCCCCCTCTTGGAAGCCCTCCTGTTAATGTTGAATGGGCAAAAGGCTCCAGGCAGAGGAAACACCTCTGGAAATGACCAAAACTGGATTTAATTATTCCAGGGGTGGACAGACTCTGCTCTGTCCTTGGAACCCATTGGCCCTTTTAGCAATTGCAGCACATTGCTGGGTGAGGCTCATCTTCAGGGCACCGGATGCCCTTTGCCAAGTAAGGCCTCCCCCGTCCAACCTTTGGGACTTTCACTTTGTGTGTCCGAACTGTCCATTTCAGCTGCTAAATTCCTTTCAGCTCAACCTTTGTAGATATTTTGGAATCTTCTACTAGCGTAGAGATTAAGCTACCAAGTCTGAACCAAGCTCCTTCTTCTGCCCATATTTGAAGGTGGGGCTGACAGTGGCTCGCCTGCTGGCACTTTGCCAGGTTTCCAAGATTCCTCAAGGACCTTACAGAGAGGTTTTGTGATCACCTCTGCTGGTTCATAGGCCGCTAGGATGTCATTCGCTGGGACTCGGATTGGTTTGAATTCACCATGTTCTCTCTTATTCTGAGCTGGACCAGCCCAGGGCACCAGCCTGGACTCCCAACTAGCAACCTAGGAGTTAAGAAGGGCTGCCTGCTCTCAGCCACCCGCCACCTCAGCCCCCAGCAGGATTCCTTTTATTCCTAGCCAAAGCCACGGAGAGTCTTTTCTAGGTGTTCTCGCTTTGAGTTTCTCCCACAAACCTCTATTCCCCCTCCCCCCATTTCCCATACAGGTGTCCTGAGACCCACTTTCCTCCCTGGGTCGGTTCAGCATCTGCTCCCTTTGCTCTTTCTTCTGGAAACCCCTGGAGCACCACTCCCCCCCCCCTCCCGCCCATCCACTCGCCTCTCCTGCTTTTGCAAACGGAAGTCACAGTGCAAGAAAAGGACTTAATTGCCACAAGAGATGCTCCCCATCTAGGAAGCCCCTCCTGAGCATCCGGTTGATTAGGCGGGGGGGGGGGGGTTGCTGCTTCTGCCTGGCCTTTGCCAGAATTCATGAGCCAAAGTAACCTCTATTCTGCTTAACCACTGCAGTACAACCTCTCCTATCCTGTTTGGTGTGCACTTTCTATCAGAATATTTAAATAATCTCAAAGCTTTTGAACTAATCTAGCCTTCTGTTTTCAGTTTCAATTTCCTTTTAACTATGGCATTATTTCTGGGGACTGGGAGGGAGGCCTTCCTGGGCAAATTCCGGTGTGTTTCAGTTGGGTGGGAATGTAGAAATTCAGAGGGGGAAACCCCCCCCCCCCAGTCAGCAGCCTGCCTGGGGCAGGACATCTCCTGAAGCCCCTCACCGGTGACCCGTCCCAAAGGGAGTGGACAGGGGTGATGGAGCTAAAGCTGCTTTGGGGCTGTGGCTAATGGCCAAAGGAGGGTAGTAAGGCCACGTTTGGCTTCCACACATTACAACTTCAAGCCTGCCAGGGATGGTTGCATGCTGGTAAAAACTCAGCTAGGCAGAATTGGACCCCCAGGTTCACAGACGGTCTCCACTACCCCCCCATTGGAAGATTTCTCAGGTAGTCAAATTGTGCCTCATTTTGCAAATTGTCATCCCCTGCCGAGTCTCCCGTAAGACGCCTCTTCACCTCTCAACTTTGTAAATTGGATGCAGGATTTCTGTGCTTTGGTTTTACTCTTTCATGCATATTTTATTTATTGGTTTTATTGTTGTTGTGAGCTGCCCAGGATTGCTTGATGGGAGACATATACATCCTTTAAATAAAAAAATAAATAAATTGGCAGCAGTGACCACAGCCTCCTCTAAATCGCAGCCCCACATTCGGCCATTTCCTCCGGCTGCCCTAGAGGGCAATCCGCCTCTTCCAGTGACTCGGCAGCTCACGGCCCCCCCCCACCCCCCACCCCCCACCCCCGAGGAGCCGGGGCAGTGCAAGTGGCTCCCTTTGAAAGCCGGGCAGGAACGAGGCTCCAGCATTCAGAACTATGAAACTGCAACACAGATCAGTGGTGGCTTCTGCGCCTTGTGCACCGAGCCCCCCCCTCCCCTCCCTCAATGGAGCTGCATCCGGAGGGTCCTGAGTGAGGGAAGAGAAGGTGGCAAGTCGGAGGGAGCCTCTGAAACCAGGCACCAACCAAGGCAGGGCAGGGTGGTCACCACATAAAGGGCAAACTGTGCCCTGCTTCAAAGCCTCTTTTCAGGGCAGCCCAGTCAGGCGACCGGCTTCTGGGCGGTGCCATTGCCAGCGGGGGTGGGGGGGGTGGGAGCCATTTCCCAGCTTCCCTGAGCAGCCCCTAAGGCTCCCCCACTTGTTCATGTCCCCCTCAGCAGAGGAACAGGGCTACAGGTGGGGTGGGGGCTGCAGTAGGACCCTACCTAACACAGCCGCTTGGGTCATCCCAGAGCCAATATGGCATCAAGATTGACCACTCCATAGCTAAAGGCGATGTTGAACGAGGGGGGAGGGCTTTGCCCACGGGAGGAGGGGATGGAGGGGCAGAGGAGGCAGCCACCTCGGGAACCCCCAGGGACCCCCAGGGACAGGCGGAGGCTTTGCTGCTCTGCTGTCCAGGGACAACCCCGTCTTCTGCAGTCTCAGAGCCAGAAACAAGGCGGGCATGGCTGCTGCCCCTGGCAAGGTGGCAGAAGGGAGCCCCAAAGGGTCAGCCTAGAAGTTCAAGTAAGAGTGGAAGGTGGTCAGAGGGGGAGACCTTGCAGGCTTTCCTGGCTCCCATCTGAGAGCTTGGGCCAGCGGCAGGATTGGAATCGGGCCTGGGGTACTTGGGGGTGGGGCTGTTAGCCAAAAACAGACCCCCCCCCCTCTGAGGCACCAGACGTGGCGCAGGACGACCTGAGAATACATCACTGAGGGGGGATTCCCCCCTCCCGAAGGAAGGGAGCCTCGCTTCTCCCGATTCCAGAAGGGAGCCGTCCTGGCCAGAGACCTCTGGTCACAACCAAAGCTGGGGGGGGGGGGAAGAGTTCCTAGGCTGCCCTCGTGTCTGCCCTACAGCCGGTCTGGCATATTAGGGAATGACCAAGCAGCTGTCTTGGTCATGGGGTGGGGAGCCGGCTTGTCCCACCCTTAATGTGAAGTTTCCCAACAGGCAGTACTGGGAGAACTTTCCAGAAGGACTCCGTCAATCAAAAGCTGCCTTGAGAAGATCCCGCCCACCCAGTTCCCCTTGCAGAAGGCCAGGAAACTCCCGCCAGGCCTGCCCTCCTCCTCTCTTCTGCTCCGGCCGTGGAAGAACCGGCCCATGAGCTGCCAAGGGACTGGGATCCAGCCTGGCCTTCTCAGCGCCCCCAACCCATGGTCCTGCCCACTCAAATCAAAACACAACCTCCTCTTTCCAGAAAAGAAATGCCAGCAGCTGGATAATCCTTTCCCACCTGGCCCCTCCACTGCTCAGTTTGTGGGGGAGGTCAAAAGAAGGGCCTTACCTGGGGGGGGGGGGCTACTCAGTTGGTCCTCCATGACAGACAGGGATTTGTTCTCATCTCACCAGTGCCCCTGCCTCTTGGGCAAAGGGCTCCCTTCCCTAGTGGAAAAGGCTCCAAGGACGGTACACACACACACACACCCCCATGCTGCTGTGTGTCCAGCGTAACTTCTGTGGCCAGGGATGAGGAATGTCCCTCGTGGGGCCTGGGGCTGCCTTCCTGTCCGACAGAACCCAGCTGAAGGAGGGGGGGAGGCAGGCAGGTAGAGGCCAAAGAGGAGGAGGAGGAGGAGCAATGCCCAGGTCAGGAGGAGAAGGGTGATGGGGGAGGGGTCTGCCTGTGGTTTTTGCCAATCTGAAAGTCTTCTTTTGGCGTCCTCAAGACTGGGTGCCTTCCAAGGGCGGCAGGGGGCTCTTCGCTCGAGCCCCCTGCCCCACGAGCTCCGACCACTACAGGCTCTTCCTGCTGCTGTGGGGAGGGCGAGGCCAAGAGACCCGGGCTGGCATCCTTGTTCTCAGCCAGCAGTGAGCACTAACCTCCCACCCCATGCAGGCCTGACCCAAGGAAGATGCGTCTCGTTCAGCGGCCGCTCCTTGGCTTCCTGTGCGGCCCCTGGCTGTGGGTGAGTCTGGCCCAGCCACCCAGCCGTGCCCCCACCAGGCAGAGCCCGCCATCGCCCAACCTGCGCTTCCGACTGGCCGGCTATCCCCGTAAGCACAACGAGGGGCGCGTTGAGGTTTTCTACAACCAGGAATGGGGCACCGTCTGCGATGACGACTTCACGCTGGCCAACGCCCACGTCCTCTGCCGGCACCTGGGGTTTGTGGCTGCCACAGGCTGGACTCACAGTGCAAAGTATGGCAAAGGAGTTGGTGAGCATCACTGGGACAGGGATGGGCCCCCCAAGGGCAGATCTGCCCGATCCTGCCCCCTGGGGCTGGAGAAGGTGGGTCATCGTGGAATAGGAACGCGCCACTTCCCCCAAACTCCAGGGCTCCGAAGCTGAAAGCCCTACCTGAGGTAGCAAGCGTGACTTTAAGCACCTGCAAAGTGCCTGAGCCGAGCCACAGCATTCCCAAAGGTCTGGCGCATGGCTCTTGGTGCTTCGGAGACCCAGAGGGCCTCCAGGCCGGTCCCAATCCTGAGTTTTCTGGCGGTCACTCCACAGGGCGCATTTGGCTGGACAATGTGAGCTGCGGTGGCCACGAGAAGAGCATTGCTGAGTGCCAGTCGCGGGGCTGGGGCAACAGCGACTGCTCCCACGAGGAGGATGCGGGTGTTGTCTGCAAGGACGAGCGCATCGCCGGCTTCACTGACTCCAATGTGATTGAGGTGAGCTGGCCCAGAAGACGCAGCTGGGGAGGGACGCCGCAGGCCAGAGCGAGCGGTGCAAGGACAGCATAAGGAGCATTAGGCCAGTCCAGGGCGGCACTCAGCCAGTGCGATGCCTCGGCCTCTGTCACTGTGTCCCAAACAGTTTCAGGGAGGCCCACGAGGCGGCCTTCAGGGGCCTGTGGGAAGAAGTCATGGCCAGGAGGCTTAGAAGTCAGTCCTGTCCCCCATCACCTGTCCCAAAGGCTCCTGGAGTGCTGGACGGCCATGGTGGTCTCTAAAGGCTCGGGGCACAAGAGGACCCTTATTAAACTGAGCCTGGGAGGTTAGGTGCAGCTCCCAAGTCATTTGGAAGATCCTCTTCCTAGCAGGACTTCCTTCTTTGGGCTGCTGTCTCCAGGGGGCTGAGATGGGGCTTCTCCGTGCCCCGACAGAGGCCACGAAGTGGCCGGAATCACAAGGAGGCACCATCCCTTGCCCTTCCCTGGTTAGCACAGGTGAGGCTACTCAACAACATGCAAATCAGTGTGAAGTTTCTTGTGTTGAGTAAGCTCAGGCAAGACCGTTTGTTCACTAATTAGACTTTTGTCAAAAGCCTTGCTGACATCAAGATAAAATTATGCCAGTCCCATTCCTCCCCCCCCTCCACCACTGACTCTGAGGAAGGAAGAGGGGGGGGGGTGGCAGGTCAGCTGCCGAGGCCTAGTGAAAGTGGCCCATCTTGCAAATGGGCTGCCCAATTATTTCTTCCAACACATTTCCTGGTATTAACATCAAACTTGTTTTCTTTCCCTCCTTTTGCAGGAACTGCTCTCGTAGGTGCATTTTCTACAATCTCTTCCAGATCCCCAGTTCACCCATCCTCCATTTTGACTCTTCTCCTCGCGCAATGCTAGACATTTTCCTGGCCCTTCATGGCATTCTGTTCCATGCAGTCCCACCTCCTCTTCCCTTCTGTCTAGCCTTTTGGCAGAAGCTCCTTCTCCCTAAACAGAGCAGCCCTTTAACAGTTGGGGGAGGAAGGGGGGGCAAGAGAGAGAGAGAGAGAGAGGGGAGCCCAGGGCCATGGAGCTACGGAAGGAAGGCTCACCTGGCAGAGGAGAGAAAATTCCCCCCAACCATTCTGGACAGACAGACTGGCCGGGGCCTCAGGAGTGAATGTGCTAGCATGAGTGACGTCTTCTCCCCCTCTCTAGGCAGAGCAGAACCAGGTGGAGGAGGTGCGTCTGCGCCCAGTGGTGTCCCAGGCCCAGCGTCCGCTGCCCGTCACAGAGGGCATCGTGGAAGTCCGCCACAAAAGCAGCTGGGCCCAGATCTGCGACGAGAACTGGGGAAGTCAGGAAAGCCGTGTGATTTGCGGGATGCTGGGCTTCCCGGCCGAGAGGAAGGCCAACCGCAACTTCTACAAGTAAGAGCCCACAGGATTCCTTGCTTGGCTGCATCCAAGCAGGGTTGTGGGGAGCCTGGAAACCTTCAAAGGGTGGGTACCGCGTCCCCCTTCCCTGTTTTCTGCAGGGGAGGCTGTCCCGGGGGGGGGTGACCTTCCCATGATGGTCACCTTGCATTCAGTGGCGGGCTTCATATTTCCCCCCTACCGGTTTGGTGGGCGTGGCTTAGTGGGGGGGGGTCATGTGACGGAGTGGCCGTGACCGAGTCGACATCACTTACGGCAAGGTGGGGGGGGGCACAAAGCCACGCCCATCCAAGCCGCACCCACAGAACCCACAGAAAGGTTTGGCCAAGTCTTCTAGCGTCCAACCTGGCTGCTTCTCCCCCCCGCTCTGTGTGTCCGAGCCCAAGGAGGAGGAGAGACTCAGCCACGTCGAATGCTGCGGCAGGGAGAGGCCAAACGTTTCTGCCTCCCTTCGCAGTGGAGCTGCTCGGAAGGCAACTCCTGCGGCTGCTCGTCCCTTTGTGCTGCCCCCCACGTCAACGTACCGAAAAGACTGGGGCTGGAGGCTGCCCCCAAGCAGCTCCTCTGCAACACCCTCCCTCTGGTGCAGCAGGCCGTTCCCCTGGCTGGGTCCGGGGACCAGCCGCAAGTGGAACCAGCGTGCATGGCTGGCACAAACAGGGCGGCAACAGCAGTGATTTCCCGTGACCGTCGCCGCCATCCTGTTCTTTGCACCGGCTGCACACACGCACCCCATTGCTTGCCGGTTCCATTTGCGGCTGGCCGCCGGACCTGGCCAGGAGTCTGCCTGCCGCACCGGAGGGACGCTGTGCCGGAGAGCTGCTCAGAAGGCAGCCAAAAACAACTGGTGGCTTGCGGCTTCCCGCAAAAGGCAGCTGAGCCTTGCCGTGTCCCACCACCACCACCACCACGGCAACCGGAAAGGAAGGCAAGTAAGTGAGGCAGAGGGCAAGCGGGTGGCGGCTCCAGGGCAAGGCCGGAGCCAGGGAATGACGCATTACCCAGCCCAGCCAAGGCAGGCAGCGAGTGGGCAGCGGCTCCGGGGCAAGGCCAGCCAGCGGCCACTACTGGTTCAACAACCCAGGCCAAATTTCCGCTACCTGTTCGTGTGAACCAGCTGAATACCACTTCTCCCCCCCCCCCCCGCCGCCTTTGCCCAGAGGGCAGGGCAGATCTGGAGACAGGAAGAGGCTGCCTGGGGTAAGGGCCTCAGGGCTCCCTCCCTTCTCCAGGCAGATCAAAGGAGAAAGCCAGCCCAGTCAGGTGGCAGTTTTCCCTGGGCATCCTTCTCCTGGCTGGGGTGGCAGATCCAGCTGTGAATGGGGCAACTTCATTCAAAAGCACCCCTTGGTGTCCCCCCAACAGGCTTCTGGCTTTGTGGGCAGGAGGTCCGTGGTTTACCTGGCTGGCTTCGCTCACTCCTGGCTGAATGCCTCTCTGAGGGGTGGGCTACTGGGGAGCAAAAGGCCTCTAGCTAAGATCTCCGAAAGGGAAGGTCAAGTCCAGGCTCCCTCTGGGCAGGAAGCACCCAGGCCGCCCCCAGAGGCCAGAACTGGGAGTGGTCCTCCTGACGAGTGGGCGGAGCAGAGGGCTAGCACTGGGAAATGGGGAGGGGTCCACGATGCTATCCAGTCCAACCCACTGCTCGGCCGAAGCCTCCCGTACTGTGGGCTCTTCAGCCGTGGGGTCAACATCCCCACGAAGGGCAGCCTCTCCCTCTCTCTGTCTCCCCTGGGAACAAACGCCGAGAGGGGCCGGAACCAGAAGACAGCGGGAAGGTGGCCGTTTGGTCCGGGCTTCTGGAGGTCAGGTGGCTTCGGGGGGAGGGCAAAGCATAGGCCCCTCTCTGGGGCTGATGAACTTCCCTGAAGTCCTTGACGTGACACCTGGAGGCAGTGCTGGGAGACACACCGGCTGGGGGTCCCAGAGGAGCCCGGGGCTCTCTTTTGCTGCCCCCAGGGGGAATCCAGAGCCTCTCTGGGCTGTCATGCAGCGTGGGGGCTTCTGAAAATCTGGCTGCGTGGAGGCGCTTCCGGACTGGGACGGCCCTGTGGAGCGCGAGCCGGATACTGGGGGCATCCGTAAATCCTTTTCCAACCAGCCAGTCTTATTCAAAGGCAGAAGCTTTCGGGAGCGGCAACAGAAGCCCTTCAGGGAGGCTCCTGCGGTCATTGGAAGAGCTGCCCCCGGCCTTGTCCCGAGGCCAGGGCGTCTCTCCTTGCAGGAGTAGCTGCGAGGCCCCCGGGCGGCCACCTGGCAGCTGCCTTAAACAGAGCCCCAGTGTGCTCTGCTTTGCCCAGGGAAGTTTGACCGCTGACTCATTGGGCCTCCGTCCGCCTTGCGGGGATCCTTTGCCAGCCAGGAGGGCTGCGAGGAGAAGGCCCAGATCCAGATGATGATGCTCTTCTACCGTCTGCCTCTCCCGCTGTGCAAAGCAAGGCAACTGGCCAAAGCATGAGCGCATAGATGCCCAAAGAGCTGAGAAGCTGGAGACCCAGGGAACCTTCCAGAAACTGGCCTATTTTGCTCCGTTTGAGAGGCCGCTCTGGGGCTGCTGGTGGCTGCCACGCAGATGCTTGCAACTCTGCATCAAGCCCTCCCCCCTCCCCCCTCCCCCCGGTGTGCCTGTTGGAGCAGCACTGGCAGCGGGGCTGAACTGCTGGCGTTCTGCATGACCATCGTGCAGTGTGCTTGGGAGTGGCAGCCTTTTGGCCAGAGCCACGCAGGTTGCACAAGGAGCCCACTGCCCTGATGGCAACCACTATCCGGACCCATCGCGAAGGAGCCAAGAGGAGCAGCTCTTCTCCCTCCTTGGAGCTTCTTGTGAGCGGCCCCTCTGGAAGCAGCGCCAGAGCCTCACGCGCCAGAGCTGGCCGTGGTCTTTCCTGGGCGGGGAGGACGCCCCTGGGTTCCACTCGCACCACACCGCCCTGCTCCAGCCCAGCAGGGCTGCTCTGCATGTGGCCAAGCACTGATGGGGTGGGCACCCGCGAGAGAACGGCTGCCCTTGTTCGGTGTTTCAGCTTTCCTGGGGTTGCCGAGCCTGATGCCAAGGAAACCAGTGGGTGGTCTGTAGGGCACCAACGGGTAACTGGGGCTGAGCAGGTGATGAGCATTTCCTGAGTGCCACCGGGGCTTTTCACTGCTGTAGGAGGGGCCTGCCTGCTGAGGTTCTCCATCCCCCATGGAATATATGGGGCAGGGCAGGAGGCAGAAGCCCAAGGGGGCCTGTGCGAAATTGCGTGGCTCACGCCGCCCCTTGGTCTTCTCCTGCAGGCTATATTTGCAGCGCCAGCAGCACCAGTTCCGCCTGCACTCGGTCGCTTGTGCCGGGGACGAGGTGCACCTTTCGGCCTGTCCCTTCGAGTTCTACAAGGGCAACGTCACGGGGGCCTGCAAGGGGGGCATGCCGGCCGTGGTGAGTTGTGTGCCGGGCCCCCTCTTTGCTGGAGGAAATGCCCAGAAGAAGAGGCGGGGGCAGCAGCCGCAGCGACAGGTGAGCAAAGGACTGTTGGCACCCAGGATGCCTCCGGGGAAGGCCGGCTGGGCACTGAAGCTCCTGGCGCTGACCGTCCCTGTGCTCCTCCGCAGCTGTCGGTCCGGCTGAAAGGGGGAGCCAAGATTGGCGAGGGCCGGGTGGAGTTGCTGAAGAATGGCGAGTGGGGCACCATCTGTGACGACCGCTGGAACCTGCTGTCAGCCAGTGTGGTCTGCCGTGAGCTGGGCTTTGGCAGTGCCAAGGAAGCCCTGAGGGGAGCACGCATGGGCCAAGGTGAGAGGGGGGGGGCACCAGCCGCATCATCCTGTGCCACTCTGGGCTCATTTGAGGCAGGCTTCTCCAGTGGGCTGCAGGCGCCACAGTTGCCACTCAGGCGTGATGGGCGGCTCACACAGCAGCCTTCCCAGCAGCCCTGCTAGGAGTTGGGATGCAGCAGCCGGTGGGGGGGGGCGGTGTCAGTGCGAGGAAGGCTGCTCTTGACTTTCCCCTCTCTGGACAGGGATGGGCCAGATCCACCTGAGCGAGGTCCAGTGCCTGGGCCCTGAAAAGTCTCTCTGGAGCTGCCCGCACAAGAACATCACCCAGCAGGACTGCCGGCACTCGGAGGACGCGGCTGTCCGCTGCAATGTGCCTTACATGGCCCACGAGACCACGGTGGGCTGGGCAGAGGAGCGGGGGGGGTGGGGAGAGGGGACAACCACGCCTTGCTCCTTTTTGTACACTAAAACTTTCCGTCACATCTCTATTAACCAATACTTTTGCATTCCGTTGAGTGTAAATTGCTTTTATCATATTCATAAATTTCCCTCCAAATTCCATAAGACTTAATTGTTGCGACATAAATTGCCAATTTATGTTATCAAATGCTTTCTGCGCGTCCAGGAATATTGGTTGTTTATCATTATGTGTTTCATAATATTCTAGTACATCCATACTTATTCTGACATTATTTCTAATTTGTCTCTTAGCTAAAAGCTCATTTTGATCTGGGTGGATGAATTCATTTAAAAAGCTTTTTAATCTTTCACCAATTATTGATGCAAAATTTTATAGCCTGCGTTTAGTAATGAAATTGGTCTACAATTTTTTATTTGGGTTATGTCCGAATTTTCTTTTGGGATCAGAGTAATGTAGACCTCATTCCATGTGTTCGTAATTTTAGCTTCCGTTAATACTTCATTGTATACTTCTAGCATTGACAGACTCACGGTGTCTTCTAATTCTTTATATATCTCTACTGGTAGACCATCTAGGCACCGATATTCTTTCCTCCAGCCTATTCTTTAACCGTTTCGAGGATTTTAGGTAAATTGGCTTTCTCCAAATACTGCATTATTCTTTCCTCTTTAATTTTGTCAGATTCGTATAATCTCTCATAAAAATCATGAAACTATATCTCTTTTCTTTTCAGATTGACTATGTAATATGCCTTCCTCATCCTGTACTTTTATTATCCAATTCTTCTTTTCTTTCTTCAATCTATAAGCTAGCCACCTTCCTGGTTTATTAGCATTTTCCAAGAAATTTTGCCTTGTTCTTTTTATTCGTTGTGCCAATTCATCCTTTCCTATAAGATTTAATTTGTGCCTAATCAGCTCCATTCTATTTCTTAAGAATATTCTTTGTGATTCTTTTTGTAACTTTAATTCAAATTGTTTATATTCTTGTTCTAAGGCCTTTTGGTTTTGTTTTTTTCTGTGCCATGCAGATTATAGCCTTATGATTCTTACGATACTTTGGCAGCAGCCAACATGTTCTGTAACATGCTCTTCCTTTCTATTTTCTTTTTTTAAAATGCCATTTCTCTTTCCATCATCTGTATGAATTCCTTATCTTTTATTATCGGTTGGTTTAAAGTCCACCTTTGTCCCTCCCAACTGATTTTTATTGGATTGTGGCCTGCCCATAAATTTGGTTCAATTTCAATTTCTTGTACATTTCCACTTAATTCCAACTTCATCTAAATCGTAACTCTTACACCCTTTCTCTGGAGCAGCACTTCCTTCTTCTGGCCAGTCAGCTGACCAAGGCCTTGGGGGCAGCCGGAGAGCAGGAGCCCCTCTCCCCACAGGGTGGGGCAAGGCTTCCACCACTCCCAAAGGCCCCCCAGCAGCCTTCTTGTAGATGCCTCACCTGATCCACTCAGCGGGTAGCAAAAGGACCACTGGCCCCCCATTCTCAAGACTCTGCAGCCGTCTGCATGTGGCTGCACACAGCCAGCTTGAGGGGGGCGTTTCTCGGAAGGGGCCACCCTGGCTGGTCCTCTTCCAAAGTGTGGCTGCCACTTGTCTTATCTCTCCCCATCGCACCCCAGGAACTCCTCCCGCTCCCACCATTCCCCCCTCCCCAATTTTGCATTTGGACCAGGTTCCCACTCTGGTGCCCCTGTGCCACCCTTGGCATCCAAAGCTTTGCCCACGCCTCTTCCTCTCTGGACAGGAGAGCTGGGTCCAGGGAAGAGGGGAGATACGCCTGCGTGGTCCATCTTCCACCCCCCAGCCCAAAGGAAGCCTCTGGAAGATTTGGGGAGGAAGTATTGCAAAGGGAGCAGGGTGGGGGTGCCTGGGGCCACCTTGGGAAAGCCGGAAAAGGAGGAGGGCGAATCCGAGAGATGGGGGGACTCCCGGAGAAGCATCCGGCCGGACTCCCTGGCTCAGGCCTCCCCCCCCCCCACTTTCTCCACAGATCCGCCTGAGTGGGGGACGGAGCCGCTTTGAGGGGCGGGTCGAAGTAGCCATGGCAGCCAGGGGCAACCGTGCCCGCCAGTGGGGGCTGATCTGCGGAGAAGGCTGGGGGACCCTCGAAGCAATGGTGGCCTGCCGCCAGCTGGGCCTGGGCTTCGCCAACCACGGCTTGCAAGTAGGTCACTGCTGCCCCGGTCAAGCCTGGCCGCTGGGAGGGAGGCCAGGCACATCCTCACGGACCCTGGGGGAGGGATTCACCTGTGGGCCTAAACACAAATGTGGGTCCCACGCACCAGGGCAGCAACCGCTGTCCTGAAGGGTGGGGGGCAGGGCGCATAACGGTTCCCATGTGAAATCAACCGAAGGCCACCGGAGGCTAGAAAGGAGAGCTGGCTCCCCAGGGGCAGCCGGATATCCTGGCCAGCGGCTCCCCAGGGGATCGGGGCCGCTTAACCCGAGCTCTTCCAGGCTGGAGAGGGTGGGGGCTGGGGGTGGGGGGCTCCCATTGGAGGGCCCGTCAAGCCATCCACCCACCTCCGACTGGGCTCACTGAGCGTCCCTCTCCCTCCTCCAGGAAACCTGGTACTGGGACGCCAGCAACGTGACCCAGATGGTGCTGAGCGGGGTGAGGTGTGCTGGGCATGAGATGACACTGAGCCACTGCCAGCACGACGGCAGAGTTTCCTGCCGCAAGACGGGGACCCGCTTTGCTGCCGGCGTCATCTGCTCTGAGAGTAAGAGGGTTTGGGGGGCCTTCTCCCCAATTTTCTGGCCTGGCCAGAGCCCCAACTCCCTCTCCTGTCAGGGGGGGGGCTCCCCTGCAGCCTTCAGGGCACATTGGTTCGCTTCACTCAATGAAAGGGTCCGGTCAGCCGAATCCCCCCCCCCACCTGATTTGCTAGACAGACACAGCACCTGTCTCCTTCCATACTTACAGCTGCCTCGGATCTGTTGCTCCATGCGGCACTGGTGCAAGAGACGGCGTACATCGAGGACCGCCCTCTGCACATGCTCTACTGCGCAGCAGAGGAGAACTGCCTGTCCAGCACTGCCCGCAGCGCCAACTGGCCTTACGGACACCGCCGGCTGCTGCGCTTCTCCTCCCAGATCCACAACAATGGCCGGGCCGACTTCCGCCCCAAGGCAGGACGCCACTCCTGGGTCTGGCATGAGTGCCACGGGTGAGAGTGAGGAGGGGCAGCACAGACACACACACACACGTTCCCCCTACCCAGCACAGGGCCTCTCATGCTCTGGGCCCTCCCGTTTCAGGCACTACCACAGCATGGACGTCTTCACGCACTACGACCTCCTGACGCTCAACGGGACCAGGGTGGCTGAAGGGCACAAGGCCAGCTTCTGCCTGGAGGACACAGAATGTGAAGAAGGTAGGCGGCCCTGTGTGGGCAGTGGCCCAGCAGGGCCAGGTGTCCAGCCACGCCCACCCTCAGATCTGCGGGCTAGGGTTAGGGTTCCTTCCCTGCCTGCAAGGCCCAATTCAGCCTTCCTTCCCTCCCTCCCTCCCTCCCCTGGGCAGAGGTGGGCAAACGCTACGAATGTGCCAACTTTGGAGAGCAAGGCATCACGGTGGGCTGCTGGGACCTCTACAGGCACGATATTGACTGCCAGTGGATCGACATGACAGATGTCAAAGCCGGGAACTACATCCTGCAGGTGAGGCTCTGCGGGGACAGGCAGGAGTGGCCTTTGGTGGTCTCAGTCACCAATGTTGGGAATCTGGGCACAGGGTGAGGGAGGGCATAGATGCGGAGGCTGCCAGGCCTCAGCTGCAGAGCTGGACACGGGGCGGAGATTGCCAAGGCAAAGTTGGGCCTTCTGTCCTGCAGCCCAGAGAGATTGGGGGGGGTGGTGAGATGGGACACCCGATAAAGCCAGCCTCGCCGTGCAGCCCCAGTGGCACCCCGTCCTGTGAGCCTCCCCTCCAGCTGCCCCCCCACCTCCCCTCCTGCTCCCCAGGTGGTGATCAACCCCAGATACGAAGTGGCAGAGAGCGATTTCACCAACAACGCCATGAAATGCAGCTGCAAGTATGACGGCCACCGGATCTGGGTGCACCGCTGCCACATAGGTACGGATGCCGAGGGGCTGACCTGGCAGCGGGCTCTTTGGGGCCTCTGGTGCCAAAGCAATTCACCCCTTTTCAAATGCCTCCCCACAGGTGATGCCCTGAGCAACGAGGCCAACGGGCCCTCCGAACTGTACCCAGGGCAGAGCAGCAACCAGGTCCTATAGGCGGCGGCTCCCTCCTCCTCCTGGGCAGAAGGCAGGCAGGCGTCATCAGTGGCACAGCAGCGGGCAAGAGGGCTCCCGATCCCCCCAGCTGGCAATTCAGCAGTTGCCTTGCCGTGAGGCGGGAGTGGCTCCTGGGCAGCTGGAAGGCACTACCCGTCCCCACGGCTCAGCCAGGACCAGACTTCCGCCCCACAGCTCCCCCTCCCTGGCATTCTTCTCAGCCGGCTGTTCCTTCTCTGACCACAAGAGGCGCTGCAGGCATCCCAAGACAGCTGCTCCTGCACCTAGCTGGGAAGGGGGCCTCTCTGGGCAGCCACCCAGCCAACGGCCCTTATCTGGGGGGCTTCAGCGCTGCCTGCACTGGGGGGGCGGCCTTGGCCCTCCTCTATAAAGCCAATTGTCTGTGTCCCAAGGCGTGTCCTGACTGACTGTCTGGGAGAGGGAGGAGGCCGCTGCTGCCTTGGCCTTTCCTCCGTCCTGCTTCAGGCCTGTGCAGCCAAATGGGGCCACCCTGTGGGAAACGGGGGCGCTTTCCGGCTACCCTGGGGCTCTCTGCAGGAGGACTATGATGGGTGGGGAAAGAAGGCGCTCTCTCACACACGCACACGCACGCACGCACGCAGACCACCGAATTACTGAATGGTTTAGCACTGCAGGGGGCTGTGTGCAGCCTCCTGCTTTGCCCCCTCCAGAAAAGTTCGGCCTCCTTCCCTCTGCTGGCTCAGCCAAGGCAGAAAGGCTGCAGGGCAGGATTCGGAAGGAAAGTCTTACCAGGAGGAGAGGCATGGGGCCTCCGCACTCCCAAGGCCCAGGATTCAACCCCTCTGGCTTCCTGCGGCTCAGGGGACTCCCCGCGGCAGAAGGGCACAGCAGCTCCTGCCCCCTAACAGCATCCAGCCGAAGGGAGGCGGAGGCCTTACAAGGAACAGCGCCGGAGGGAAAACAGAAACGCTGCTGTCTTGAAAAATGTAATTGATTTCAGGGAACACACTCCCAAGCCTTACATCAGGCGTCCCGAAGTTCACAGCTGTCACAACTGCTGGACTCCGGTTCCCAACGTCCCCAGCCTGGAGGCGGCGGTATCTGCAGATGGGACAGGCTGGTACGAAGCACGGCTTCCTCCTGACCGCAGAGCTGCTGCTGCTCTGGGTTGAGACTCCTCGGCTTCTTTCAGAGCCCGTGGGAAAGGGCTGGGGGATCCCTCGCACGCAGGGCAGAAACCCCCATCGCCTTCAAGGATGTGCCCAAGAGGGTTCCAAACACCCGGGTGGCCGGGGTCCAGAAGACTTCATGGGAAGGGTCCCTCTTCCAAGGGACAGGCCAGGCAAGATGGCAGTCCGGGAAAGATCACCCCCAAGGAGGGCCTCTTGCTGGCCACTCGTCTAGCCGGGAGGGGCCTAAGTGCCTCCAGGGTCACTTTTCATTCTAGGGGCCAGACAGATACAGGTTCGCCACTGAAGGCTCCTGGAGAGAGCGGCCCCCTGCCCTGCCCCTTCTCCAGAGCTCCAGACCGAAGGGCCCCGCCAGAGGAACAAGAGGCTCTGTGCCAGACCAGCCGGGTCCCGTCCATTGTCCTGCCAAGGCTGTGGGGCCCGGCCTGCTCTCCGCTCAACCTTTGGAACCTGAGGGGCTGGGGGGGGGGGGGCTGAGTCCTGCTCCGAGTCCCCCCTATTCGGTGACTTCTGGGGTGATGGTCAGCAGCAGCACCTCATAGCCACGGTGGACCTGCAGAGTCAGGCGGCTCTGGGTCCGCACGGCTTCGTAGATGTCTTCTGCCCGTCGGGATGTCCTCCCGTTGATCTCCGTTACCACGTCCCCTGCTCTTAGGCCCGCCCTGCGGGGGAAGAGGAGAGCAGGTGAGACCCGCCAGGCAGGAGGAGGAGACCCCGGAATCCCCCCCCCCCAGCCCAGCACTCACTGATGAGCAGGGGAGCCCACGATGACCTTGTGGATGAGGACCCCATAGGAGACGTCGGGGAAGGACGGGTTCCTCCCCTTCAGCTCTGACAGGATGCTGGGAAGGGAAGGGAAGAGAGTCCTCCGGTGGGCCAGCCTTCCTGGCAGCGCTAGGCCCCTCCTCTGCCCCCCCCCCGAGCCAGGCCTGCCCTGCCCAGTGAAGCAGGGAGGGGGCAGGACAATCCTGAATCCCCACAGACCCCCAACTGAGGGTGGAGACGGGCCCGCACTGCTGCAGCTGCTGCTACTTTGGACAAAGCCGAGCTGGAAAGAGCCACCTCCACCAGCTGGAACTTAGTTGGGCCAAGAGGCCCTCCAAATACCCTGGAATTGAAGCCATGCCAGTGGTCCTACCTGGGAGTCAAGGTCAGCATCATCACCCCGATATAGCGGCGTTTGCCCTCAGAGCCCCCAAACCAGGACTCTGCAACAGGAAATGCAACTGTCTGTATGGGCCCACTAGCCTCCCCCCCACCACATCCAGCCCCAGCACCTAAAGCGTTGCTTCCAGGGTAGGAGAGCCGGGAAGGGGGGTGGCCCCCCTCTGCAGCAGCATGTATGATGCCTGCAAGGAAGGAGGGAGGCTGGGCCAGAGTGCGCACACACACACACGCACACGCACACACACACCACCTTGAGAGGCCCCCAAGAGCCAGCCTGCCTTGCAGCTCCTGCTCACCCTTGTGCTTCTGCTCCTGCTCCAGGAAGACCCGCAGGCGGTCGGAGGGAATGGCGAAAGAGATCCCGGGCGTCACCTTCATGGTGTTCACCCCAATCACTTCCCCGTCCTAGAGATGACAAAGGCCTGGCCAGTCACCCAAGGGGGCAGCAGGAGAGGAGCCATCCTGTGCAACACCCAGCCATCCCCCCCCCCATGCAAAGGCTCTTCCAGGAGGGCCAAAACTGGGGCGGGGGCAATGGGTCTCCTCAGGCTTACCAGGTTGAGCAGGGGGCCCCCGGAGTTCCCAAACTGCGAAGGAAAAGAGACGGTCAGCCAAGGCAGCAGCAGCTCCTTCGCGACCCTCCAGCCTCACCTTCAGGCCTGACTCCCAGCAGCAGCAGCAACCCACCCCCACCCCACACACAGCCCCCTCTCCGGGGCGCTTACGTCGATGGCGGCGTCGGTCTGGATGTACTCCATGTCGGAGGAGGCCAAGCCCAGCTCCCGGCCTCCGCGCTGAACCGAGCTGACGATGCCCGAGGTGATGGTGTTCTGCAGGGCGAAGGGGCTGCCCATGGCCACCACGAACTCCCCTTGACGCACCTCGGAGGAGCGGCCCAGGCGCAGCGTCGGCAGCGGGTGCTACGCGGGGAGGAGAGCGGTCTCAGCGCCGGACAGCCCCAGCCACCAGCCCGGTCCCCGGGGAGAGGGCGGCGGGAGGGGCACCTTGGGGTTGATCTTGAGGGTGGCGATGTCGGCCACCTGGTCCACCTGCCGCACCACCGCGTCGTACAGCTCCCCGCTGGCCAGCCGCACCCGCACCCGCCGCCGGTTCGCCACCACGTGGGCGTTGGTCACCACCAGCCCGTCCGCCGCCACCACGAAGCCCGACCCGTTGGAGATGGGCACCTCCCGGCCGGAAAAGGGGTGCCTGCGGGGGGGGGAGGAGGAGGACGAGAGCGCCGGTCAGCCCCCGCCCCCTCCCGCCCTGGGCGCCCCCCTCCCCCCCCAGGCGCCCCCGCCCCACCTGCCCAGGATCTCGATGTAGACCAGCGCCGGCGCCGTCTGCTCCACCACGTCCGCGATGAAGTTGTAGGTGCTGCGCGGGGAGGTCGGCACGGCGGCGCTGAGGACCGGCAGCCGCGGGCGCTCCTGGCCTCCCGCCCCGCTCAACAGCAGCCCCAGCGCCGCCGCCGCCCCGCCCGCCGCCGCCCACCGCAGGGACGGGAAAGCCGAGCGCCGCTCTCCGCGCGAGCCGCCCCCGGGGCCCCCCGCCGCCGCCGCCGCCGCCGCGAGAGCCGCCCCCCGTCGCCCCGGGAGCGCCCGCAGGGCCCCCGCCAGCAGCCTCGTCGCCATCTCTCGCCGGGCGGGGCCGCGGGGCAGGCCGGGAGTTGTAGTGCGGCCCGGCCTCTCCAACGGCGCCGGAAGGGGCGGGGCCGCGCACCCGCGTTCCTTCCGCCTGCCCGCCAGGCGCCTAAGATGGCCGCCGCGCCCGCGGCCTGCCCGTGAAGGCCGGCTAGGCGCCCCCGGGGAGGCATGGAGCCGCCTCCCGTCCCGGCCGCCGCCGCCGCCGCCAGCCCCGAGCGCCTCTTCGACTCCCACCGGTGAGGGCGGGACAAGGCTCCGCTGGGAGGGGGGAGGGGGGCTGGCGGCCGACGGGCCTCACCGCCATTCTCCGCGCGCCTCTCCCCGCAGGCTGCCGGGCGACGGGCCTCTGCCGCTGCTGCTGGCCCTGCTGCTCTACGCGCCGGTGGGGCTCTGCCTGCTGCTGGTGCGGCTCTTCGTGGGGCTGCACGTCTTCCTGGTCAGCTGCGCGCTCCCGGACGGCGCCCCGCGCAGGTGAGGCAGGCACGGGGGCCTCTCGGGCGGGCGGGCGGAGGGGGCGGGCGGGGCTCCCGGCCGCTACTCGGCTCTCTCCTCTCGGCTGCTCCGCCCGCAGGTTCCTGGTGCGCGCCATGTGCTCCGTGCTGGGCCTCTTCGTCTGGCAGAGCCGCCCGCGCAGCGCCCGCGCGCCCCGCGTCCTGGTGGCCAACCACGTCACGCCCTTCGACCACAACGTCCTGGGCCTGCTGGCCTCCTGCAGCGCGGTGAGCGGCGGCGCCCCCGGGACGGGAGGGGGCGGGGAGGGGGCCGCCCCCGCAGCCCTGACCGCTCCGCGCCCGTCTCCCCCGCACAGCCGGTGCTGAACGGCGCCGCCGGCTTCGTCTGCTGGTCCCGCGGGTTCCTGGAGGTGGCCGGCGCCGAGAGCCGCGCGGAGCTGCTGGAGTCGCTGAAGGGCTACTGCTCGCAGGGCGGCAACCCGCCGCTGCTGCTCTTCCCCGAGGAGGCGACCACCAACGGCCGGGTGGGCCTGCTGCGCTTCAGGTGGGCCCGGAGGGGGGAGGGCGGCTGGGGCCGCACCGCCTGGCCTGGCGCCCGTAGCCCGGCTCACCCGCCGCCGCCGGCCCTTCTTCCCTTCGCAGCTCCTGGCCCTTCTCCATCGTGGACGCCGTGCAGCCGTTGGCTCTGCGCGTCTGGAGGCCCTTCGTGGCTGTGGTGAGTCTGGGGCCGGGAGGAGGAGGCCTTGCAGCGGCCGTGTGTGGCTGTGGCTCTTTGGCAGCCCCCGTTTTCCCTTCCAGAGCGTGGCTGGGGCTTCCTGGGTGACTGAGCTGCTCTGGACTTTCTTCGTTCCTGTCACCGTTTATCAAGTAAGGTACTAAAGCTCTCTGATTTTTGTTGGATCTGGGCTACCGGATCCCTTTGGATCCAGATTCGGAAGTCCCTCAGCTTGAAGGACAGCAAGGACTTGGCGGTTGGGGCTGAAATCCTGAGGGCTTCTCACTCTCCCCTCAAGGTGGCTGCCCTCCGTCTACAGGCAAGCCGAGGAGACCCAGGAAGAGTTCGCCCTGCGAGTTCAAGAGGTAGGAACGGCAGCCAGAGAGGCGGGGGGGAAATGCTCAGGAAACCAGGAGGTCCTAGCTTGTCTCTCTGCTCTTTGTAGCTTCTAGCTCTGGAACTGGGCGTGGTGTCTACGTGCCTCACAGCCGCTGACAAAGCAGAGCACCTGAAGCGTCTCCGCCACCACCCTCCAGCTTCCCGTCCTCCCCCACGTGAGTCTCTGCATCAACCCCTTGCATGTGCAGCTCCCAGCTGCCCTGGAGGTTCTGTGTTGGAGCAGCAGTTGGAAGTTCTCACCGAATCTTTAGTCCCACTTTGTTTGCAGCTGGACAGGATGTGCCAAGGAGGGTACCAGGTTCAGCATGACTGGGAGAGAAGGCCATTCTGAGCGGGTGGGGGCAGAGGGGGCTGCAGGAAATGGCCTCACTCCTTCCTTCCTTCCTTCCTTTGCAGATCCAAGCCAGCCCTCTGGGAGTCGGCCTCAAGTCCCCCGCAACATGGCCTCCACGGAGAATGTACACTTGATAAGCATGGCCCGGCGCGTCCAGGAAGTTCTACCCCAGGTGCCCATGGCAGCTATCCGCAAGGATCTAGGTGAGGAAAGAGAAGCAGCAGCAGCAGCAGCAGGTGTGGTGCTATGCCCTTCAGCTGAGATGGTTCTGGGGCCTAAGAAGAAGGGAAGGGTTGCAGCTTGGAACCCGGGAATGGCAGGCAGCCTTTTGCAGCACCGAGGGCCTTTGGCAGATTTTCTAGGAAGGCCTTCGCAGGAAGCCCCGTGGAGGCCTTCCTAGGAGGAATGTGCATCTCTGACTGGGCAACCCTTGTAGGAAGGACAGACAGCAGGCATGTTTCCCAGGTGCCTTTGAGGGAGATAAAAAGTTTTCCCAGTGATAAACCGCATCGTTTTTCTTTCTGCCCTTTTTCATTTTTGGTGTTTTGGAAATACGGACAATCATTTTCTTTGTGCATTTTTGTCATTTGACTGAGTTCCTTAAGCCTCACCCTTCAATGGCGTATAAGGGAAAGCACACGTGCAACTGAGATGCTTGTGGGAAGGAAGCCTCAGCTACGAGGGGTTGTGTGGTTATGAGGTGGTGCTTACCTTCATTAAAGGGGGCTCCCCGTTTCTTCCTCCTTTAGTTCAGACGAACTGCGTGGACACCACAATTGCCAACCTTTTGGAGGGGCGGGTTCCCTTCGTACCGGAGGCGGAGACCGAAGGCTTCGTGGCTGCAGCTCCCTCTTTCTATGGTGCTCAGGATCCTTCCACCTCCCAAACGGCCCCGGTACTTGCATTCAGATCCAGAAGGCTGCGGGTGTTTGTCTTTGGGCAGGATCCTAAAGGGGCCTCTGTTTTCCTTAGGCATCGGGGAAGGTCTTTGCCAGATCTCCAGAAGCCAGGCAGCTCTCCCTCCACGAACGGAAGCAGGCGCTCTGGGACTACGCCAGGAGGTGGGGGGACCCTCTTCTTCTGTGGGCAGAGTGTTGCAGGGGAAGCGCCCTCGGGGGGGGGGGGGTGTGACAGAACGTGGCCCCTTGAGCTGATGTTCTCTCTCTCCGCAGGAGATACAAAGAGAAATATGGCATAGCCCACGCGGAGGAGAGCTGCTGACCGGCACGCATCTTAGCTTGAACTTGTGGCTCAGTTGACAATGATCTTTATGGGGATCACTGCTATCCTGGGGTGACCGAGGTGGCGGCTCTTGACAAGTATTGTGTGTGCCATCCATGGACTGCCTCTGCCGGGGGGGAGGCTGCGGCTCCAGCCAAGCAAAGGCTGCCAGCGTTCCTGGGTCTCCCACCGCCACACCTGGACCCAGCATGGTCAGGCCCAAGAGTCTGCCCCAGGTTTGGGGGGGGGGGGAGTGTCTAACTATGAAAATAAACACGACTCTTAATGCTCATCTACTTGGTCGGGTGCTGCTTCTTTTGGCATGAGACACACACACACACACACACACACCCCTGGAAAGGCCACATTCTCTTTGGAGGCTTCCGGCGGCTGCCAGGGCCCCCATCTTGACCTGGACTGTTCTGTCAAAGGGGAGATTCTAGTGCAAGCGGCTAATCTTAGATCAGTGGCAGGGAGGGGGTTGTGGAACGGACAGTGTGAAGCCCCTGGGCTGCGTCTTCACTGAGGGGCCTCTCAGGGAGCGTTCCGTAGTTTGAGCATCTTCCAGCCGTCCAGACCAACCCTCTGAGTTTTTGGGAACCATGAAATTGGCTTGGACATTCTGAGAGATGCTTGATTGTTGCCAGCCGCAAAGAAAGGATTTTTGTATTAATTGTTGTTGAATTTCGTTACCCGTCTTCTGATGGTTGGAGTTTCCATAGAATAAGCGTCCGCCACACTCTTTAACGTTTTCATCTAGGCTACGTAGTTTACTGGAGTTAGCCATGGTTGGCCGGTTTGCGGCTCAGTGTTGTGTGAACCCCCACACACACACACAGCTGGAATAGTTGTTGCTCTGCAGACCAGCTGCCTGGCCACGTCTATGCCCAGAGCTCCCTGCCTTGCTTGCCAGCAGCCATGTGGGTGGTAGTTAAGTCTGATTTCTCAGCTGTTACTAACCAGTCCCTAACTGGTTACCAGCTGTGTTTGCATGACAACCTTACCTACAGATCGCTTAACCCAGATCTCGAGGGTTGTGGGGCACCCTGAACTGTTTCTTGGCAGCCCCGAGCGGGGTCTCCCGGTGCAAACTAGGTTGGCTGGTTTGCAGTTAAAACATCTGGTGCAAACCCAAGCAGCCTTCTGGGTGCAGCGTCCCCAAGCAAAGCCATTTCTAGAAGGATCCTTTTCAGCTTCCCCCCCTGAAGCCACATCCCTTTCCAAGGGCTCAGGTGAGGGTGGTGGTAAATGCAAAAATAAGAGGGAGACTAATCCAGAAATGTTTGGATTAAAAAAGTTAAGGCAGCTCTTGATCCGTTGCGCAGGGAATTCTGGGGAACGCTTGGCATCCTCTCCGTTGTTTTCACAGAAAGGGAAGGTTCCCTTCCCATCGGAAGAAAGAGAAAGAGGGAGAAATCTCCCACTCGGGGACATTCTGAGGCTTTTGAGAGGGAAGAAGTCAATTGCTGCTTCTGGTTGATGTCCTCGTGTTCCTGTCCTCGTCCGTCCCCTTCTTCCCCTCCCCCAATTTTGCTTTTGTGTTATTTCTGCCATTAACTTTCTGATGTACGATGAATAAACACCAAGCTATGATTTTGCTAGCTGAACTGAGTAGCGTGTATGCTTCTTCTGAGCTAGATACAAGGACTGAGGAGAAGTGTGAAGGATGCAAAAAAAAAAGGAAATTGTCAACAAAATTCAACACTCCAGTAACTTCGATCTTTCTTATATTCTGTTTGGGCTTCACAACTTAATTCCCACTACACACACGCACACACACACACACACCGTCTTTGCAGGTCACCTCACTTAGTGTTTCCCCCTACCTCAGTCTGTCCCAGGGACAAAGCCAGGCAGCTGTTCTCGCAACAAAAAGCACAGTCACAAATTGTACAGTAACAAAGTAGTTCCACTTTCTGGACTTAAAGCAATGTGTGGCCTGTGACTAAAGGAAAATATTTCTCCTACCCATCTCTCCTTAGGAAGTAGAACATCTCTCAAAAATGAAATATTTATTAAGCAAAATAAAAGCATTTTTAAACATTAAAATGAAAATATTTTGCAACTAAAAAAGAGGTACAGATTTATTCAGATAATGGGAGAACAGCAGTAGGAACACCATTTTCTGTCTTCCAACCAGTGAGGGCTTCCATTCTGGGTTTATGCAAAGGAGATCCTGTGGGAGAGAAAATCACCCTTGTGCAGATGCCGCCAGTAGTTCAGTTCTTGAGTCCAGACTAAAATAAAAACCTCTGGATTCTCCTGAGACGATTTGACTCCCTCCTCCAAAGGCTGCCCCCCCCCCCGAGTGCTCTGGAAGGGGGTCTTTTATGCTTTGCAGAAAGAGAGAAGGGCTTGGGGTGTGGAGACTGTATTCAGCTTTTGTACCTCTGCTTCTAGGTTGCCCCAATATTTAAAATAAAGGAAATTTGGCTCCCCAATTCCCATTTGGATATTTTTCTGTTCTTTATCCTGACGTTTTCTTCACAGTTGCCTCTGAAGAGTCCTGATGTTCAGGAAATGTCCATTTTCCCCACGAGTAACCTCGGATTCTGAGTCTGTGGCCCCGGAAATGGAGTGTGTGCTCTTCCTGAAGCTGAGGCTTGGCACCCTCACCCGAATGGCGGGGGGGGGGGGGAAACGCTGTCAAGAAAGGCTGCTGAGATCTTTTGCCCATCCAGGAAGTCACCAGAAGACTAGGAGAAAATGAGCAAATGAGCCCCCACTTAGAGCAGTCTGTGGGCACAGAAGGGCCCTCCACCTTGGAGGAAGGCGGGGTCTCTGGGGCAGGTGGAAGGAGCTCAGGAGGGGCCACGAGCTAAACATCAGGGTCCTTTCCCCGGGGAACAAATGCTTCATCCCAGCAGATTGGCAGAAAAGGAAAGCTGCTCTGGTGGAGACCTTGACTGGTGAAGATGGTCCAGCTGTCCTTCCCAAAATGTGCCGAGAACTAGTCACAGCAGTTTAGCTGTGGTCTGACCAACACGGAACAGGAAAAGGGGCTGATCCTGATCTCGGCATTTGACTTGGCGTATGCAGCGATGGCCTTTTGACTCCCATGTTGAATTGCAACCAACCTATTCAGTCTGCACCCACCACATGCATCTCCTACCGCCCCCCCCCCCCCGCGTGCGCAGTGCTTCCTCCCTACCAGCCGATGCTCCTGCCTTGAATCCTTTCTACTCTAATGTTTACTCTTGTCCCTCTTAACATTGTCTTGCTGGCTTTGGCCTCCTGGATCTCCCATCTGAGTCACCCACAGAGTCAGTAGGTGTGTCTCAAAACCTCAGAATGACTTGAGCAGCTGGGTCCCACGGTTTCCCATGGCAACCTCCCCCCACCACTTGCTTTGGAACCATGGATAGATGTCCACTAGGTACAACTGTTCAACTACGTAGGGACAGTATTGCCCAGCCAAATGGTGTCTTCACTGAAGGAGATGACAACTGGTGTCATCAGACCTCAGGTCCTTTCTGTTTCAAGTGGCCAACGGCCCACACCAGTCCAAGGCGGGAGGCAAGTTCCAAGCATTGAAAGGGATGTAGCTTGTTCAGGCAGAGCCCTTCAGAATCCTGACCATCAGAGGAGCAGCCTCTGGCTCAGAAACCAAGCAGGCCTGGGGATGCTCCGGGGCGGAAGGCTGTGTGTGTGTGTGTGCGCTCTTGGGAAGAGCAGGAGGAGAAAGCAGGTGAGCACCCTAGGCTGCAGCAGTGTGTGTGGGTAAGGAGGGCTGGTACTACAGGGGGGACTATTCTCCTCCCTGGCTCCTTCAGCACAACATCTTGGAAAGAGCAGAGGTCCCATGTCTGATTGGAAAGCTGAACAGCCTCACCATCATGACCTCTTGCCCTTTTTATTCAGCCCCAGACCTCTAAAGCTGAACTTTGGGACTTTGACTGAGTTGCTTGGTATTTGAGCTGACTTGGTCAATCCAATGCAGGACAGGGGGTCACCTGCAGCCAGACCTCTTTGCTTCTGCTGGAATTGGAGGGGGTGGAATCACCTCAAATTTGCCCCTGTAATTCATGCTTGGGAGCTGGTCAGCCAGCATCTATCGCCTGAGCTAGGAGCTTCTGGTTCTGGACCAAGAGGGCCAGGCCTTCCAGTGACCATAGAAAAGGTTCTGGTCTCCCCTCCTGTGAGACCAGCCTGCCAACTGAAATGGCCCTGCAGTGTGTTTTCAGGTCAGAACCGTCTCCAGGATGGGAAGGGCAGCGGTCTTCCCACTGAGTCTAGCCTGGTTCTCCTGAGGATAGGATAGGGTAGGATAGAATTATTTATTGGCCAAGTGTGATCGGACACACAAGGAATTTGTCTTTGGTGCAGATGCTCTCAGGGTACATAAAAGGACAAGATCCATTTTTCAAGAATCATAAGGTACAAACTTAATGAAAATCACAGGGTACAAATAAGCAATAAAATCATACGTAGGAAACAATTAATATCAATCGTAAGGATACAAGCAACAAAGTGACAGTCCTGCAGTCATAAGTGGGAGGAGATGGGTGATAGGAACGAGGAGAAGACTAATAGTAATAGCAATGCAGCCTTAGTGAATAGTTTGACAGTGGTGAGGCAATTATTTGCTTAGCAGAGTGGTGGCATTCAGGGCAAAACTGTCCTTGTGCCTGGTTGTCTTGGTGTGCAGTGCTCTATAGTGTTGTTTTGAGGGTAGGAGTTGAAACAATTTATGTCCAGGATGAGGGGAATGTAAATATTTTCACAGCCCTCTTTTTGACTCGTGCAGTGTACAGGTCAGAGGTGGGTTGCAAATCCTAGGGCTACTGGTTCTGGCGTGCGATGCTTCTGTGCGTGCGCAGAAGCGTCCGGGCAGGTGGGTGGAGCCTCCCGTCACCGTCACTACCGGTTTGCCCAATCCGGGCTGAACCGGGAGCAACCCACCTCTAGTACCTCAATGGAAGGCAGGTTGGTCGTAATTGTTAGTTCTTTTTTTTATTTTATTTTTTATTTTTTATTACACAGACAACAATGGGAAAGGGAGAAGATGGGGAAAAAAAGAAAAAAGGGGGGAGGGGAAACCCATCTTCACATATAATATGTCATTTGATCACAGGTGCATCCCTACTAAGTTTATACATCCCGTATCTCTCTGTTGTATATTTAATAAACACCACAATAGGCTAGGGTTTAAAAAAAAAAAAAAAAACAAGAAAAAAAAAGGTCCAAAAAAAAAAAAAGAAGAAGAAAAAAAACCATCATCACATGCAGCATGTCGTTTGGTTACGATTGTTTTAACATCTACATCTTCAAATAATATTTACCATCTCAGATATTTCCTCTAATGTAAGTAAAGGCCTCATTTTCCTTCTACCATATATATTCAGTTAACATTAGCATTGTTTTCCCCCAGAGAGTATACTTCTATTCATTGATAACCTTGCATTTCATACCTTCAGAGATCTTATTCCTTCATTGTTCAACAAGGCATCGCTGCCTATATATACCAGTTTTCATTTGTTCCCCTATTAGAATTGCCTTATCAGCAGCGAAATATCATTATAGTAAGTTCTTAACCTTATACATTATATCACCAGACCTTATATTAATACTTCCTTATATCATTGTTGAATTATTTCACAGCATAATTATATCATCATTTACTTTTTCCAACTAAGGCATAAGTGTATCATTTTTCATTTCCAAAGTTTTTTTTTCCCCTTAGCCATTGATAAAACAAGTCCCATATCTTATAAAATTGTTCATCCTCTTGCTCTCTAATTTCAAATGTCAATTTACTCATTTCGGCACAGTCCATTATTTTTCGAATGATTTCTTCCTCTTTTGGTATTGTTTCATTTTTCCAGTTTTTTGCAAATACAATTCTGGCTGCTGTTAACACATTTACAATCAAATATTTTAAGTCTTTGTTGTAGGTTTCTGGTAAGATTCCCAATAAAAAGACCTCTGGTTTAAAGTCTATTTGTTTGTGTATCATTTTCTCCAACCACATGTGGATTTTAGTCCAGTATCTTTTGGCTTCAGTGCAAGTCCACCACATGTGGTAGTATGAGCCAGGTATCGTAATTGTTAGTTCTAATTATCCTCTGAAGTCTGGGTATGTCTTGTTGGGTTGCAGAGCCAAACCAGACAGTTATAGAGGTGCAGATGACAGGCTCAATCATTCCTCTGTAGAACAGAATCAGCAGCTCCTTGGGCAATTTGAGCTTCTCGAGTTGGTGCAAAAAGAATATTCTTTGTTGTGCTTTTTGGATGACGTTTTTGATGTTAGGTGTCCATTTTAGGTCTTGAGATACAACAGAACTTAGAAATTTGAAGGTATTTACTGTTGATTCTGTCTTGTCTTGTAAGAGGGTTTCTCCTAAAGTTTACCACCATTTCTACGGTTTTGAGTGTGTTCAGTTCCAGATTGTTCCGGTCGCACCAAGAGGCTAGTTGTTCAACCTCCCCTCTGTATGCGGTTTCATCATTGTCTCGAATGAGACCAATCACTGTTGTATCATCTGCAACCTTCAGTAGTTTAACAGATGGATTGTTTGAGATGCAGTCATTGGTCTAGAGAGAGAAAAGGAGAGAGCACCCAGCCCTGGGGGACTCCTGTGCTAATTGTACAGGTAGGTGGTGTGATTGTGCCCAGCTTCACCTGCTGCTTCCTGCCTGCTAGGACTTCCTGCCTGAGGTGCTTGCATCTGGTGAGTCCCTCCCTTTTAAGAAGGGGACGCGCTTTAGATGCTGTCTCTAGGAAGCAAAGACCAAACGGCCTTTTCCCCAGGAAAAGGTTCCCCATCCCCAGCTGCCAAGCGCCCACCTGCTTTTCCCCCCCTCCCTCCACACCTGCCAAAAGGTGCAACATGGGCCTCCCTTTGGCGCGTCTCCTCCGTACTTGGAGGGGTCCTTTCAGGGCCGCCGATCAAGCGCCCCCATCCTCCCCCACGCCTGCCTGAGACGAAGCTTGGCAAAAAGCGACGGGGCCGCCGAGCTCGAACTTTCTTCCGGCTTGTTTTGCCTAACCCAGCGCCTCTTTCCTAGCGCGGCAGGTGAGGGCGGCGGCGATGAACCACGTCGAGCCGACAGCTCCGCCTTCTCTGCCCTCCGAGGCGAGGCGGCGGGAGTGAATCCGTCCCCGGAGCCCCTTTGCAAGCTTGGCCGCGCGGCCGGACTCGCGCAGCCCGCATCAGGCAGAGGACTCCCGCGCGGGGGCGGGGCTTCGGCCACCCCCCGCCAGGTGTGCGTGACGCGCGGAGGGGCGTGGCGTCCTAGGCCCCGCCCGCCTCCGCAGCCTTCCCGAGGCGCCAGGCGACGCTGCGCGAGACACCCAAACCCCCCGGCCGGACTCGCCGACGCGGCAGGTGGAGGCGGCCCAGCCCAACCCGGGCGGCTGAGCACGGAGGCGCCGTGGAGGAAGGAGAAGCGGCCGGGCCGACCTCCAGCAGCAGCAGCCCGTCGCTCCCGCGCGGGATCCCCGGAGCCAGGCCTCGGCCACGCTACCATGGCGGCGGCGGGCGAACCGAGCGTGGCGCCGCTGCTGCGGGATGAGGCGGAGGAAGCGGCGGGCGGCGGCGACCTGGAAGTGAACCCTTTCGATGAGCTGCCCTTCTCCTCCCGCTACTACGAGCTGCTCAGCCGCCGCCGCCGCCTCCCCATCTGGGCCGCCCGCTTCGCCTTCCTGGAGCAGCTGGAGAGCAGCGCCGGCATCGTCCTGGTCTCGGGCCAGCCGGGCACCGGCAAGAGCACGCAGGTCAGCTAGGCCGTCCAGGGCTCCAGCGGGCGCCGCTTGCCCGTCCGGCGGACCGGGCCGGCGAGGCGACCCCCGGCAGGGCTGGGCGCGGCGCTTCTGGCCTCGGCGAGGGAGCCGCGTCGACATGACTTTGCCCAGGCGGGGCGGGGCGGGCGGAGACCGGAGTGGAAACCGGGATTCCTGCTCTCCAAGCTGCCTTGCCGGCCAAGCCCTGGCCCAGCCCGTGTCGGGTGACGTGGCTCCGGAGTCTGGGCGGCCCATCGCCGCGGACGTCCCAGCCTCGGGGTGTGAGCTGCGCGCGGGCCCCGCCGATCCCCGCAGTTAGAAGGCTTTTGGGGCGGAACCGCCCGCCCGCCCGCCGCCTGGGAGGAGACCCTTGGAGGGGCCTGAAGGAGGCAGGAGGCCGGCAGAGCCTTGAATCTGCTCCGTGCAGCTTCTCAGCTGCCTTTCTTTAAGAGTTGGGGGGGGGGGGTGACCTAAGGATGCACTTTGAACCTTAGTGGACCCCTGAGCAGAGAAATGCGGGACCTATGGGTTGGGGTTGGGGTTGGGGTCGGGTTGGACCTGATCAGCGGGCGGGGGGAGGGGGCCTTGTGCACTAGCCCATCCTCTCTCCCCAGGTGCCCCAGTGGTGCGCGGAGCAAGCTCTCTCGGTGCAGTTTGCCCACGGCCGCGTGGTCTGCACTCAGCCTCATAGTTTGGCAGCCCTCAGCCTGGCATTGCGTGTGGCAGATGAGATGGACCTCAATGTGGGCCACGAGGTGGGCTATTGTGTGCCCCACGAGGACTGCTGCGTCTCAGAGACCCTGCTCAGGTCAGTGGGAGCCCTTTGCCTGGGAGCCGTTTCCGTGTCGGGGCCTCACTGGTCCCAACCAATGATGCTTGTGGGGGGAAAAGTGTTTGGAGTAAGAGGGGCATTCGGAAAGACCCAAAGAAGGCGCGGAGGGTGATCTCCCTGCAAAAGAGCCCCTCTTTCAGCCTGCTGCTGCTGCTTCTGTGTTGCAGGTTTTGTTTGGACGAAGTCCTGTTGCAAGAGATGACCTCGGACCCCCTTCTGCGGCAGTACGGGGTGGTGGTGCTGGACGAGGCGCAGGAGCGCACGGTGGCCACGGAGCTGCTTCTGGGGCTGCTAAAGGACGTGCAGCACCAACGCCCAGAGCTGCGCTTGGTGGTGGTCACCGAGCCTCTCCTGGAGGAGCAGCTGTGCCGTTTCTGCCAGGATGCCCCCGTGGTGCGGGTCCCGGGGCTTGGCCCAGCCCCACGCTTGACCTACAGAGACCCCCTCCCAGGGGGCCATCTGCCTGCTGCCTGCCAGGCCGTGCTGGAGCTTCATCGACAAAAGGAGACTGGCGACGTGATGATCTTCGTGGCCAGTGAGCAGGTGGGACTTTGGGCAGAGGCCGGCATGGGGCAGAAGCTGCCCGCTAAAGCAGTGTGGCAGGAAGTTTAGGGCCCTTGGGTGGCATTTGGGGGACCTGGCAAGAGAGTCCAGGCTGTGGGGAGAGGCAGGTGGGCTCTGGGCTGCGTAGATCGAGAGGCCCCGGGGCCAGCCGTGTTCTGCCTTTGGGCATCCTTCCGGGGGTGGGGATGGGGCCGGGGGTTCTGCCCATGGAGGAAAAGGACCTCTTTGTGTCTCTTCCCCCCAGGAGATCCAGGAGTGTTGCGAGGCCCTCCGAGCAGAGGCTGCCAACCTGGAAGCCAGCCTGGGGCCGCTGCTGGTGCTGCCTCTGCACGCGGCTGTGGGGAGGGACAGCCAGAAGCTGTACGAGGACAGCCTGGGCGATCAGGCACGCCGAGTCATTGTCACCCACTGGTTGGCAGACGCAGCGTTCTCTGTGGGCAGCGTCAGGCACATCATTGATACGGGGATGGAGCTGCGCAACGTGAGTCTGGTGGGCAGGGAAGAGAGGCAGGGGGTCTTCCAGGGGGTTGCTCGCCTGCCCTCTGGCCCCAGGGGCTTTGCAGGGCTCTGGGCCCAGCCAAGGCTGCCTGGGAACGGTTTGACTATTAGCCCTGAAGGGGCCGCTGAGCCCATCAGTGGAACTGAGGCTCCCGGATGGCCTGGCAGCCTCTTTGGAAGGCGGAGCCAGCAAAGCAAACAGCCAAGGAGCCTGTGCACTGCCCCCCCCCCCCCCAACCACACTGCAAGTACAGGCAGAGACTTCAAATCCTCCCGCTTGGTCTGCGTGGGAGATTTCAGTGGGGGCTTCCATCCAGGCCTCCATCAAAAGTGGAGCCTTCCTTTCCCCTTTGGGTGGGGCAAGAAATGAAGGAAGCCCTGGGTGGGTGCACCTCCTGGCTCCTGTGGCTCCTCCAGAGACCCTTTTTGGGTAGCCTCAAGGGGCAGCTGCCCCCCCCCCGGTCTTCTCCCCCACCACCTCTTGCCCAGCAGCCCCTGGCGGCTCCCTCTTGCACAGGTCTACAGCCCCCAGATCCGGGCTGCATCACAGGAGTTGCGCCCCATCAGCCAGAGGCAGGCAGAGGCTCGACGGCTCAGAGCCGCTGGCTCTCCTCCAGGTGAGTGGCTGGGCCTGGGTGGGGGCTCCTCGGGCAGAGGCCTGAGGGGGCTTCCCAGGTTCCCTCCAGTGACCGCCCTGCCCTCCACAGGGACCTGCTTGCGCCTCTATTCAGAGGCCTGCTATGAGCAGAGGCTGCCGGCTGTCTCCCACACCCACCTCATGGAGGCTGACCTCCGCCGCCCCATCCTGCTGCTCAAGAGGCTGGACATTGCGGACGTGGGCCAGTGCGACTTTCTCGACAGGCCAGGTGCGGAGGGGGCTGGGCAGGGAGGGGGCCGGGCCTGCCGGGCCAGCAGCAGCCATTTGTTGGACGGGAGGGGAATCGCGGTGTTCCAGGGACCAATCTCGGTCGGTCACCGAGTCCAGAAGTTTCGCCTCCTGAGCTTTTGGGGTCCTTCTCTCTCTGGCCGCGCGTGGGCTTCGGGCTGTTCTGTGTGTGCTGCTTATGTGGTGCCCGTTGTGTGTGGCTTTGCAGCTGTTGATTGGGAGGGGTGTTGATGGCACCTCTCCCTGCCCCCACAGCCCCCGAGTCTCTGATGCAGGCCCTGGAGGACCTGGACTACTTGGCTGCCCTGGACGATGACGGGAACCTCTCTGAGGTGGGCATCATTATGTCGGAGTTCCCTTTGGATCCCCAACTGGCCAAGGCCCTCCTGGCCTCCTGTGAGTTTGACTGCGTGGAGGAGATGCTGACTCTGGCCGCCATGCTGACCGGTACGGGCCTGGGTGCCTCTGAGCCCTCCACCATCCAGTCCCTCTCCCTGGCTCTCCTGAGCTCTGCCGCTCTCCCTCCCTGCAGCCTGGCCTTGTTTCCAGACCCCGGCAGCACGCTGGGAGGACGCGGTGGTGGCGCGGCAGCAGGCTCTGCTCCATCCAGCCGGGGACCACTTCACGCTCATCAACGTCTTCAACGCCTTCCACCAGCGTGAGTGCCAGGCAGGGGCTCCGGGCAGGCAGAGGGCCAGCGGGAAGCACTCCCCACACCCCTCCCTCCCTTTCCTTTAGAGAGCGACCCGGAAAGCTGGTGCCGGAAACATGCGGTCAGCGAGGCAGCCCTGCAGCTGGCCGGAGCAGTGCGGACGGAGCTCTTGGATGTGATGCAGCGGATTGAGCTGCCAGTCTCCCCCCCGGCCTTTGGCAGCGACAGCAACATCCTGCAGCTGAAGCGAGCCCTCCTCACGGGCTTCTTCCTCAAGGTAGGGCCCCCCCCCCCTGCTGGTGGCCGAGTCAGACGGCGGTGCCCGGGGGTCGCCTCTCGGGCATGTGGCCGGCAGGTGCATGCAGTACCCTGAAGCAGGAGCTGGTCCCTGCAGAGGGAGGGTCAGGCGCGGGGATTTACAGGGCTTAGCCAGGACTGTGCTCCAGGAGAGGAGAGCCAGCCGCTGGGCAGCCCGATGGAGACCCCGTGCCATGCCCTCTCGAGTGGGGGCAAGTGAGAGAGCTGCCCTTCTTCCCTTTGTGCAGGTCGCCCGAGACATTGACGGCTCAGGCAACTACCTGCTGCTGACCCACAAGCACTTGGCCCAGCTGCCCCCCAGCTGCTGCTACCGACTGCGCCGCCCATCTCCACGGCCTCCCTCCTGGGTGCTCTACCACGAATTCACCGTCTCCCAAGACAACTGCCTGAGGATCGTCTCGGAGATCCCGCCAGAATTGTAAGCGTCCCCTGGGGGCCAGGGTGTGTGTGTGTGTGCGCGCGTTCCCTGTTCTCTCCCCCTCCCAAAGGGGTGAGCCTGACCGGTCTTTGGGGAGTCTGTGCCATGCACCAATCCTGAGCCAGCTGCACCTTTTCCTTCCCTCTAGCGTGGCTGAACTGGCTCCCCAATACTTCCTGAGCAATTTGCCACCCAGCGAAAGCCGGGACTTGCTGATGGAGCTGCGGGGGAAGCTGGCGGAGGACACCCCCCTCCAGGGTCAAGGGGAGGACCCCCAGGCCCCCAAAGCGGCTGAGGATGCAGCAGATGCCTGTGTGCTGCAATGACCCTGGCGGCAGGAGGGAAGATGGCCGAGTTTGTGGAGGCTTTGGAACTGCCAGGGGCTGCCCGGGTCTCCCCCAGGGCACGACTGAGGCCATCTGAGTGCCTGCCAGGCTCCTGGGCAGAAGAGAGGGCAGGGGAGCCCCAAACAGGCTGCTTTCCGGACCGGATCTTAGCTGGGGAGGGAATGGGGAGGGTGGGCTTGCTTCCACCTGGGCGGAGACAGTCGACTGTGGATCTGCTGCCTGTCCACGCGAGCCGTTCTGGGCTCTGGTGACCTTTGGGGGCGGGGACTCCTCAGAGGCATCAAGCAGGTGGACGGCCTTTCTTCACCTTGGCATCTGCTCTTCAGTTGGGTGTCTTGGCAAGCAGCGGGGCACCCCACAAGTTGTCTGCTTGTGGGGGGGTTGTGGTAGGGCCTGGAGACCCTAGACGTCTATGTCTGCTTAGTAGGAGAAGAAACTGCTAGCTCCCCCCCCCCAAATTCTCCAAAGGGATCCTTTCCCTTTTTCCCAGCAGCAGTTTGTGGATGGGGGGGGGGTTTACACTCCCCCCTTCCTTTGTTTCAGCTTCAGCGGGGATCCCTGCTGAGTATCCGGAGTGCTTTGTGACTGGGGGGGGGGGGCGGGGGTCCTGGGGCTTTTCTCTGTGTGCCTCAAAAGCGTTCGTGTGCCCTCCCCCACTCGGGGAGAGCGGGTATGTGGGGACGGTAGGGCGAAGGCCAGCAGGCTCCGTGGGGCCTGGCCTCCACTCCCCTGGTGCTCCGGACAATCCTCCTTGTAGGAATTAAATTCTTTTACACATCCAACGGGCGTCTGGTGTGGATTTGGGACGAGGGGGGCTGGAGGCCATCGAAGTGCCAGCTGGAAAGACAAAATCTGGGTGGGAAGTAGGAAAGGGGCTGGGAATAGGGCTGTAGGCCGGGGTCTGCCTGGCGGCCTGAGTGGAATAACATCCATGGATCCACTTGAGGGCCTGGAGAGTTTCCTGCATGGGTGGCTGAGGTTGGAGAAGGCTCTGGGTGTGAATCGAATGCCCAAGGCCTGTAACGACTCCATTCTGCCACACGGCCTGTCGGGGGCCCCCTTGCCCTTGGCCTTTCCCCTGCTGGATCAGGGGAAGGGGACTCGCCCCCCCCCTCCCTGGGGGTCTTGGGTGGGTAGGCCTGGGGCAGACAGCGCTGGTGACGGAGGCAGCCTGCTGGGAGGCCATATCAGAGCTCGCTGGGGTCTGGGCCCTGTGAGGCAAGGACCCCCAGAAGCCGCGCCCTGGCCACTCACCTTCGCTCCTGGGGCAGCGCAAGCGAATGGGGCTGCCTGGCCGGTGGAGGCTGCCCTGTCCTGGCCCAGCCCTTGGGTGCACCGAGGCTGTCAAGGCGAATGGGAAGCCCCAGGTGGTGCCAAGGGAAAGAGAGAAGCTCGGGCACGGGAGGGGGGCAGGGTCTCGGCCTTCCTTCAGTGGGGGTGCCTGGTACTGCTGGGCTCAGCGCTTCCTCGGCCTTTGTGGGACCCCGGAGGAGCTCCTGGCTGAGGAAACCCCAAGGCAGCCCCACGGAGGAGCCCTTATCTCCTCCGGAGCTCTTATCTCCAGGCCTGCTTTCCATGAGGGGGCCGGACTTCCTTGAGGGGGTGGGCAAGAAACCACCACAGATAGGAGTCAATCTTCGTAAGCATTTCGAGGAAGGCGGGGGGGGGGGGGGGTTGTCAGAAAAAAAAGAGATCCCGTAAAAGGTCATATGGGAAACCCCTTGTTCTCCACCAAAGCCCTCGTTCGGCCGAGGAGACGCCCCCACCCACGGCCATCCTCCAGAGGTCCCCCTCCCTTGTCCCCCCTTGGCACCCAGAATGGGGCATAGAAAGGGTAAGACTGTGAGCTCCCCCTTTTCAGTTAGGGGTCTGGTTGCAGAGGGTCAGGTGAATGCAATCCCCCCCCCCCGGCAGAAGGAACACATTTCCTCCTCCATGGTGGCTCTTCTGGGACAGCCCTCAGTCCTGTCTGCCCGATGACTGACACAGACCGGCCTCCCTTGGGTGCCCACATCCTGGGCCCTGCAAGCAGCTGCCTCTCTGCTGGGCCAGCTGGACACGTAGACCCTTCCCACGCTCTCGGCCTTCCGAAAAGCCACTAAAACCGGGCTATTCCGGCAGGCCCACGAATGAGGTCCAGCCCCACCTAGACGGAATGTATGGTGTGTTGTTTTTAAATTTGTTTCTCTTTTTCTATTTTTAACTCTTATCTTGTTTCTGTAAGCTGCCCGGAGTCCTACGGGATTGGACGGCACATAAATTTATTAAATTACTAATTACCCAGAAAGGTCGCGTGGAAGCTCCAGGGTTTCCCCTTCCCTAGCTTTGCTCCTGGGGGAGGCTTTGCGGTTCTCCTTCCGTGGCTCCCAAAGCCTTTGAGTGGAGCCTCGGGGGGCCTGGCACCCTCCCTGCACCCCTCAGCAGCGCTGGGCCAGCACACGAGGGAAGCAGCAGCCGGCAGGGGATGGGCTTGGTGGCTGCAAGAGGGCAGTCAAGCCTCCCCACCCCAACCCCTGGGAGGAGAGGGAGGGAGGGAGGGAGGCCGGAATTTTTAAGGTGACACCAGGCCCTCAGAGCTTTGTAAACCCACTTGGGTGAGTGGGTGGGCTGTGGGGATTTGACTGAAAAGGGCAGGGGCCGGGTGGAGTTCCCCATCCTGACCACGGCTTCCCCTCCTGGCAGAAGAAGCCGAGAGCAGGACAAGGGGGGGGGGGTGCACAGGCTGCCAGGTCTGTCCCAGGCAGGAGGGTCTGGCCCTGCAGACGGTCCCACTGCCTGAGCTTAGGGGTGGCTGGGGAAGGAGTCTGAAAGGCAGGGCCTGCGGGCACCCACAGGGCGCTCAACCGGAGCTACCCACAGCCTTGCCCGGCGGTGGCCAGTCAGCTGCCCCCAAACATGACTGGTGAGCCACAGTGCCCACCATTCAGGTTGACTCCCCTGACAGTCGCCTCACCTCCTTGGTCCGTCCGTCCGGATTGCTGCTTCCTCTTCTGGCAGCTAAATTCCACAGGTGACCTCTGTGTGCAGATGAAGCTGCTGCCTCTCCTCTTGGCGACTGGGTGACCCTCTTTAAGGGGCTCAACTGCCCTCCCTCCCTGTCTCCTTCTTTTCAGGTGACATTTCCTCCTGCGGAGGAACTTCTGCTCTTCGATGGCTTCTCCGAACAGAAACAAGGCTCCTCTGGCTCCCCCAAAGACGTCCTTCCCCTTTTTCGTATCTTGGCAGAAATCTTCTCGCTCAGAATCCAACCTCCCCCCCCTCCCTCCCTCCCTCTCTCCCTCCCTCCCTCCCTCCCTCCCACCCTGAGCCTTGGGGCTGCTCTTCCTCCAGGCTTCCTGAAGACCCAGGGAAGCCTCCCCCCCCCCCGTCTCCCATTCAAACTTCCCCACCTCCCATGATAGGTGTGTGTGTGTTTGTGTGACACACACACACACACACACAGGCCTGCCTCCCTCTGCTGGCTTTCCCTGCTCAGAGGGCTTCAGGGAGGGAAGCCAGGAGGCCCTGAGGGCAATCCCCTCTCTCCAGGCTGGGCTGATGGAGCCACCACAAAGGGCCTCCCCTTGGACTCTCCCCCCTAACCCTCCTGCCAGGCTCCTCCCTGTGTGTTTGCTCAGGGAGTCCTTTGAAAGCCCCAACTTATGATGAACACTGTCCCCCCCCCTTTCCCTTTCCTTGGAACGGATCAGGGCAGCAGACGATTCAACCAAGTCATTAAACGGCAAACAAGCCTTCCAGGTGGCTCTTGCAAAGATGTATCCCACGCAGAGCCCCAGCCAGGTTCCCGGGGCTCTTTGACCCACAGCCGCCTGGAGAAGAGGGGAAGCCACGCTTGCCCCTCGGCCCACACCTCCACGGAGTCTCGGCAAGGCGGTTTCCTCTCGCGGTGGCACAGTTGGGCCGGGTCCTCTCTCACAGCTGCCTCATGCTTTGCACAAGTCGGGGAGCAGCATAAGCAGCACCCCCAGAGGCTGCTTCCCCATTCTTGCCCAGCCTGTGCCCCCCGAGTCGGGCAGCCTCTCTGCTATTGCCCCATCTTCCATTCTGCTCTGCACCCGAAGGATGGGGGTTGTGGTTATCTTGGCTTCCGTTTGCTGATTCTGGGGGTCAGGAATCCCCAGGCTCAGTCATCACACAGCAGCAGCAGCAGCACCTAATTCTACGGTGTTTTGCGAATGAAGAACTTCCTGCTGGAATTCCTCCTTCCTTAGCACGGCTGGTGTCTCATCGCTTCCAGGGGTGGTACTTGGGGCAGCCGGTCTTCGCCTTACCATGGAAACTCTGACTTGTTCTGGTCAGAATATCTTTTCTCTTCCACCCCCACAAACCAGAGTGAGTAAGAATCCTTCCAAAAAATATCCTTCCCCTTTTTCGCCAGCCTCCAACCTGTGGTATCCTGGGTTAGGCAGGACCAGTCTTGGCAACTCCATTGTGGGAAGGTTGGTTGGTCTCTTAAGTTGGTGGGCAAATCCTGTGACTTCTCCTTTGTGGCCAGGACGTAGGTGCAGGGACAGCACCCCCCCACACACTCTGGGCAGTTAAAGATGTAATTAGAGACCCACCTTGTTCCCAGCAAATGTGTTAATCCACCTTTGGGCTCAGCATCCTGCACAATGCCTTCCGCATTCGAAGGAAAAATAGGTGTCAACCAATTTCCCTGGGACTCTGCTTGGTCTGAGGCAGGCCTGGGTCATCCATCTTTCTAGCCTGCTCAAGTGAGCCAAGGTTGCCTAACAAAGATTGAGGTTCGGAAAGGTGGCACCACTCTAGCTGGTCTGGTACTTGGATGGGCCCTCGTAAGCCTTCCCTCTACGGGTATCTTTCTGTCTCTGCCAGACTATCATGGCATTCTGGCATGACTCTGGCCTGTAGGCTGGCATGGCTTCTCCCAGCCTTTGCACAAGGAACGGGGTAAGGCCACTACTTGCCCCGTGGATGTTTTGCCATCTCTCCCTTCAGAACAGAGTGGGCAAGGGCAGGGAAGGGGTGGCTCAGAAGTAAAGCAGTTGCTGCATCTTGCTGCAGTTGTAACTGGAAACTCCCCCCCCCACCCATATTTATCCTTTCCAACTCTCACCTCTTCCTTGCAGCAACCTGACCCTATAGTTATATGTCTGGAGGGTCCATCACAGAGGGTCCCTCTGCTGCTGCCCCAAGAAAGAAACGAGCATAGACAGGTTAATTACCTCTCTCCATTTGAAGGGCATTTGAAATCAAACAACTGTGAAGCCACCTGAAAGCTCAGTGAAAGGGAGGAAAGGTGAGAGCAAAAGGCCCATTTTAAGGCCCGTTCATGCTGCTGGCTGGAGGCCAGTGTCTGGGGCAGCTGAGGAGCTGAGCCACGGCTCTGAGCTTCTCCCTGTAGATCTGGGGCTGAAGCCCCTAGCTAAGATCAGACGTGGGCATCAGCCATGGGAAGGGAGGGATCTGGCATAGTTGGGCCAGTCGGGATCTGTGTGTAGCATCTTATTGACCCCCCCTGTGAGCTACGTGGAAGAATTCAGCTCGGAGGGCTTCTCGTGCTGAAAGGGAGAGCCCCCTGCCCACCCTGCGGACAGATTCTCTCCACTTTCTCAATGGGGCCTGATGTCCCAAGGGATGAACACGGCCGGCTGCCTCCCTCTTTGGCTGTGGACCCCGGATTCATAGTGGAGCCACAGGAAACGTTGCAGAAAAGGGTTAAGGGGTCCTAGTGGACCATGCGCTGAACACGAGCCAACCACGTTATGCAGCTGCAGAAAAAGCCAACAAGGGAAGTCGGCTGTGAAGCTTATCAGGATCAGATTCTGTTCTGCACTGGTCAGACCGCGCCTAGAATCTTTTGTCCAGATTCTGGGCATTGCATTTAGGAGGGACACGGAGGTGGAGGATCCAAAGAAGATCCGAGCTGGGAAAGAGCAGCTCACGAGGTCCTGCTGGAGGCAGCGTGTATGCCCAGCCCGGAGAAGAGCCGTCTGCCTGGGCGTGTCACAGTCAGCTGCAAATATCAGAAGTGGGACCGGCGGAAGGCAGGGTCGTTCCGGAGGGCAGAGAAGAATGCAGCTCAGTTGCAAGGAAGCTGGTCAGCAAAATCCTCCTCAGGCCCAGGATCTTCAAGGCCGGAAGAGGCTCCCCCGGGAGTCAGCGGATGCTTCTTGGCAGGAGGTACTCCAGACACGGGGAGGGGGGGGGGCATCTGTCCCTGGGGGATGCTGGGCATAGAAGCCGAGAAATCTCCGCAGGGCAGGAGACCCGGCTGGATGACCCAGGATCCTTTCCAGCCCTTCTATTCGGAGGCCCTGGAGAAGCTCATCAAATAACCCAGAAGAACCTGGCCAGGATCCCCAGAGAGCCCCCGGAGAGGCCCCTGTGGGCGCACACCTTTGGCTGGGTCTTCCGCCAATGGCAGGCAGTCCAGACCTGGCTTGTGCCCATCCTGGCTTCCCAGGCTGCTGGAAAGGGCAGGGCCTCCATTCCACTCCAGCCCAAACCCAGGGAGGGTCCTGCCATGGGGAGCCCCCTCTGGCATCAAGCCCAAGTGCCAGTGGGACCAGGGAGAGGCTGGCTTGGCCACAGCAGCTCCCTCTGCAAGGAGAGTCCCGGGGGGGGGGGGCGGGGGATGCCCTGAGAACTTCTCCCTCCCCTGCCCGCCCTCTCCTCCTGTGTCAGAGGTTTCCTCCCCCCCCCCACCAGAAATGGTATATTAGGCCAGCCTTCCTCCTGCCTTCCTCTCAGAGGACCCAGGAGCCACGGAGAAGTAAGTGCTCTGGGCGGGGGGGGGGAGGAGAAAGGAGAGCAGGGGCCCTGGGGGGCCCACAGACCCCTCTGCTGGGGGGGGGGGCTGGCTGCTGGCCAGGTATCTCCAGAGGTTTCAGCCTTCAAGTCAGCATTGACTCCTGGACTCTCCCTACAATTCTCTTGGCAGGATTTCCAGCCAGGGTCTGCCTGGCTTCCCCTTGCCTGAGGCTGAGAGGGAGGAGGAGGGGGCCCAGGTGCTCAGGAGGACCCTCTGCCCCGAGCACAGCCACTCTGGCCCAGGCCTGGGCTTTGGGGTGATGCTCAAGGAGGGTCTGGGTTAGGGCCAGGGGGGCTTTCCACCCGTGACCTCACAGCAGACCCTCTCCCCTTCCTCCTCCTCCCCAGGCAGCCCAGTCTCTCCCACAGGCCTCCCTTCGTCTCGCACGGATGCTGCTGGGATCGTGGGCAGCTTTGGTGGCTGTGGTGATGGAGCTCACGGCTGCTTTCCCCTCCTCACGTAAGTGCCTGGTTTGCCCGTTTGTCCCCAGAGGGGTCCAGGGAGGGCCAGGAGCCAAATATCTTGGGCCATTTGCGGGTGGCTGTGCCCAATCACACTCCCTAGAGGTCTCCCAAATTTCAGGGGTCTCCCCCCCCCCCCCAAGACCTGAATGGAGAAGCCAGCGTTAGCTGCTCCGGAAGTACTAGAAAATTTCTGGCAGAGAAAAAAAAGTCCTCCATGCAGAGGCCAAGAGGGGCAGGATAGGAGAGTTTTCCCCTCGATTTCCCTGAAGGGGAATTTGCCATTCCTGCCAAAAGGTAGAATAGCCTTTATTGTCATTGTACAAAATAAATACAACGAAATTGGTTAACAAAGTGAGTGTTGCGGTTCTGGTGGGGACGCTGAGCAACTAAGAGATCAGAGCTGTAGGTACAGGAGGGTGGGGGGGGTTGGATGTGCCCAGGAGAGGGGCAGAAGTCAGGAAGTGGGCAGACAGCAGAGCCAGCCGCCCCCGTTTCTTCCGCACAACTGCCACAAGACCACCGCAGGCAAGGAAGGCTCCGCTCCCCTCCCCAAGGAAGGAGCAGGGTCGCCCGGGGGGGGGGGGTGTCTGGAAGGAGAGGAGAGCAGCCAAGGGGGGGTCCTCCCCCGCAGGGAGTGAAGACAGGGCACTCTGAAAGCCTCCTGCACAAGAGGTGCCCAGATGTCCCCTGGGGCTTCTGCTGGCAGCATCCCATCCGCTGCTGCTCTGGAGGACAGTGGAGCCCCCCCCCCCCCAGAAAGGATCTCTGGCCACAATACTTGCCCTGCATGCTCAGCTCTGGAAGAGCTTCGGAGCTGAAAGCAGGCCAGCCTGGCAGGGCCCCTTCCGGCCCCACCGCTGAGTCTCCCGTCTGGGGTTTTCCCCTCAGTGCTGATCAAGAAGGAATACGCCGACATAACCTGGAGCTGCTCCGGCTCCCCTGGAGACCCCGTGGAGTGGAAGCACAATGGAGAGGTGCTGGAGGACTCCGGCAGAGAGCTGGTCATTCACAACCTGGACATCCCTTATGCCGGAAACTATTCCTGCTGGGCCGGAGCCCGGCTGCTTCAGAGCTTCCATGTGGTCCTGTGGGTGAATCACAGCTACTTCTTCAAGCCAGAGGGTGAGCGGGGAAAGTGGGGGGCAAGGATCCCCTGTGGGGGCTCATTCCCAGAGCCCCGGCTAGACCCCCCCCCAGCCTCGCTCTCCACCCCATTTCACCACCAGCCTTCAGAGGGAAGGGGGCAGGCCTGGGCTGCTGCCCCTCTGCCTCGGACCCCTTCCTGCTAACCCATCCTAAATATCCCAGAAAGACTGAGGAGTGCCTCCATCTCTGCTGGTAGGAAACACGGTGGAGGGGGGCATGTGAGCCCCCACCCCACCCCCAGGGAGGACAGGAGCTGCCACCTGAGGAGGGTGGGATGGGCAGTCTCTTCCAGCTGGGCACAGATGGTGGCAGGAGGAGCAGCAGTAGGGATCCTCTTTCGGCTGGGCCCTGGTGCAGTTGCCTTTTCTGCCCCGAATTCAGATTCTCGGGGCAGCTCGGTAGGTGGGAGATGCCCCCTGCAGGAAGGGTGGCCAGGACTCGCCCTGAATCCTCTCACCCGGTTCTTGCAGGAAGAAAGAGAGAACCGGCCATTTCCTGCAGGGCTCCATCATACAGCGGCACCTTGAACTGTTCCTGGAAGTCTCAGAACCCGGCGACTTTTCTGGTCCACCTGAAACACAGGTGAGGAGCCCTGGCCCTCCTTTCCCTCTGCATGGCGTGCTGAGTATTACGGCGAGGAAAGGGGGCCTCTGAGCCCACGGGGAGCCCCCGTCCACGCCCGCTGCAGCCACTCAGGGCCCCCTTTCTGCCTCCTCTCTGCAGGGACACAGGGGCTGAGCTGTGCTCCACAGAAGTGGCTCTTCCGGGAAACAGGATGGTGCAGATCCAGTTGAACAACTGCTCCTTCTGTTCCCACGCTGAGGAAGCGCCCGTCACGCCCCTCGTCCTGGTGCTGAAGGGCCTGTCTGAAGGCGGCCGCGGCTACAACGAAGTGAACAAGACATTCCTCTTGCGGGACGTCGGTATGGATGGCGCCAGCCTCCCCACCCCCCCACGCAGGACCCCCCCCAAGACCTTGGAAGGCCCAGCCCGGCGGTCTGAGTCCTCCAGCCGTTGCACCTGTCTCTGCCCCCCCCCACAGACCCCTCCCTCCTGCTCCTGCAGATGAAGGACTCTTGCCAGCTTCCCCCATCAGCTCACCAGCTGACCCAGGGCGCATTGCAGGGAGCTGGCAAACCCCTGGCCTCCCCTTCCACCCGAGTCCACTTGGGCAGAGCATCTCATGCCATCCCTGAACCCCGCCTGCCTTAGGAAGGACGATTTGGGGAAGGACAGAAGAGCTGAACCTCCTGACCTCAATGGAGGCGCCTTTGTTTCCTTGAAGGAAAGAATGGGGGGGGGCTCTTTCTAGGCTGGCTCCTCCCCCCCCCCCGCTTTGGGCCTCTGGAGGGAGGCGGCGAGGGGGGCTGGGTGGAGGGGGTCTGATGGGGCCCCTGCTCTCCTTGCAGTGAAGCCCGATGCTCCCGCCTACCTGAATATCACAGGGAGGAAGGTGTCCTGGGCTCCCCCAGCCTCCTGGGACCTGCCCGCCACTTACTTCCCCTTGCAGTACCGCCTGCGGCTGGAGTCGGCTTCCGGCAGCCAGGAGAACTTCTTCCTCCTCGTAAGTAAACCTTCTGGGCTTCCCACTCATCACATCGAGGGGGGGGGGCTGCTCTGGATGCTCTTTGGGGGCATAAAAAGCCTCTCGGAATCACAGCATCTTCAACCGACTCACTCGGCACAGAGTCTTGGGGCGAAGCAGCATAAAGTGCCTGCAATGAACAACCGGCTCTGCTAACCCCCCGTCCTCAGCACCCAGCGGGTGGAGTTCCAGCTGAGGCCACCCAGGCAGAGACCTGGGACAACTCTCCAGCATCGCCCCCCCCCCCCCCGCCTTGCTGGTATACTGCCATTGCATGGGGATGCTCTCTCCAGCTGCTGCAGCTCATTCCACGGATGTGCCAGTCACCTGGCTGCCTAAGGAAGCCGGATCTTCCTTGTGCCCACCAATGGGCACGGATGCCCCCTCCAGGTCAAAGGGAGTGGGGGCACGCAACCCTGCTGGGTGGGCCCATAGGCCCTGCCCCCCTTCTCCCTGTTCAGCAGGCCCCTCTTTCCGTTGCAGGCTGAGAAAGAGCTGATCACAGAACAGAACTGGCACAAGGCCCAGATCTGCTGCCAGGACCCTTTGATCAACTCACCTTGGAGCCCTTGGCAGGAATGGAAGAAATGAGGAAATAAGCTACAAACTCTGCCCCTCCCTCGGCGGCTCCCCCTCCCCCCACCCCCCACTCCCATATGTACAATAATTCTGTTGTTTTGCAAAGCGATCCGGATTATGTGTCTGGGTGGTCATTTATTTGCCAACTTCAAATTTCAATTAATAAATGCTCTGTCTTACATGTTGGTGAATGTAATCAGAATGTCAAGGAAAAGCTGGGTGGCTTTGACCCACCAGATGACCCTCACTTTGTCAAGGACCTCGGTGTCGTTGTCTCTGACCATCTGTGCCCCAAAGCTCACTGTAACAGCGTTGCCGAAAAAGCATGAAGAGTTGTAAACTTAATTTTGCCAAGCTTTTTCCCCAGGAAACATTGTATTGCTAATTAGAGCTTATAAAATTGATGCTAGGCCCATTTTAGAGTATCGTCCAACTGTTTGGAAACCCCACCATATATCTGACAGCAGTACAATCGAGCGGGTTCAGAAGCATTTCACCAGAAAAGCCTTGCGCTCTTCCGTACACAATAGAATTCCTTCTGCTACGAGGCTCGAAATTCTCGGTTTGGATAACTTAGAACTGCGTCGCTTGCGGTCAGACCTGGGTAATGTTTTACCCGTAAATGACTTTTTCTGTTTTAATCGGGATAATATGTGCACGAACAACGGCTTTGCGTGGGGAAGCTTTCTCTTGTGGACCAGTAAAAGGAGGACATCAGTTCCACTTTGTTTTTCCGCAAGACCCTGAGGAAGGGGAGTCTCTGTTGGGCCTTTCTGGCCACCTGGGTCCTGAAGATTTTCCAGGTGAGATCTTTGCTGAAGTAGACTCCCAGGAATTTAAAGGAGGAAACTCTCTCCACGCAGCCCCCCTCAATGTAAAGTGGGGCTGGTTCCTCTCTCTTCTTCTGGAGGTCCAGCACCATCTCCTTGGTCTTGCTGGTGTTCAGGTGCAGGTTGTTTTCTAAGCACTATGTGGGTAGTTTTGACCCTCCCCCCCCCCCCGTACGCTGCTTTGTCTCCATCTGTAATAAGACCCAGTATGGGGGTGTCATCTGCGAACTTAATGCTCACAAAGGATGGGTCAGGCGATACACAATCCTGTGTGTACAGTGAGAACAGGTAGGGAATGAGCACACAGCCCTGTGGGAGCCAGTGCTCAGATTCAGGGAGGTGGATATGAGGCACCCGGCCCTCACTGTTCGACCAGTCTGTGCCGCCTACCACGTCTCTGCCTGTGAGAGGTTTACAAATAAAAAAGTACAAACCTGTTTTTCAAACAAGTTGAAAACCAGGTTGAAACAAAGCTAAAAGGGACAATTGCAACTTTGAAAAGGCAGAGAAAGCACCTTCAGCTCACCAACAACCCCCCCCCCCCCCACACACACAGCATAGCACTCTGGAACCCCAGGCCAGCTGGCGGAGCCCGATCTCGGTGCTCTTCAGAGGTGGGTAGGCAGCCAGCCCATAGGGCAGGGTGAGAGTTGAGAAGGGTCCCTTCCTACCCTCTGCCAGTCCACACTCTTTAACCGAGGGGGTCTGTTAGATGCCCTCCCTGCCTGCCCGTGTAGGACTCTGTGACATTGGAACGAGCCGGTTCCCTTGCCATGAAGGGATAGGGAAAGTCGGGATCAACCCTTCAAGTCCGACCTGGAAGTAAACTGGCACCCAAAACTGCTCCCCTAGCAGGGAAGGGGGTGGGTTCACCTGCAACACTCGGAGCCACGTTCGGCCCCGCAAGCACCGGGGACTCATAGGACGCCTTAAGGGTCTGTACTAGACTTGGACAGGGAATGGGGGGGGGCAACGGAGACCCATCCAGTTTTTGCAAGAAAGCCGCCTCCTCGGTCCGAGCGGAGCCTCCTGTTGCTCCCTACTGGGCTGCTTCCAGGCCACGTGCCCGCCCGCCCGACGGCTCTTCAGCGCCTGCCCTGCGGAACCCCCGCTGGCCGCAGCTGTGCCTGGCTGGGCAGTTCTGTTCTCGCCGCCAGGAGCGATGCTCAGCTGGGCCAGGAGTGACGGGGAAGAGGGGAGCCGCCGCCCCTCGGCTTCCGGCAACCCGGGTTTCCGCCCCAAATCTTGCCGGTGCCGATCTTCTTGCCCCCTCGCCCGCCCCCGCCCGCTTCCGGGCCGAGCCGGACAGCGGCTCGTCACCGCCTTCCCCGAGCCGTCCCCGGCTGCCTCTGCAGCTCTCCCTCTTTGGGGGGTCCGGTCCCTTCTCTGAGCCTCGGAATCCTTCTCAAGGGTGCAGCCCCGTTGGGGCAACGTAGTGAAAGCAAGGCTTCCAGCAGCAGGAGCAGCCGTCTGGAAGGAGCTCCTGCGTGGGTGGGGTGCCTGCGAGTCCAGGCTTCTTTCCCTGCGGACCAGCTCCGGTGCTCCCAACCCCGCAACGGTAAACATCACAGCAGTTTACAATGTCAGTGTGTGTTGCTCCCAGCAGTGGGAAGAATGGAAGAGTGAGTTAACCTCAAAACCCATCAGCCTCCATTCTAACCACTGAGCCATCAATTGTATCAATGTACAACCTGAAAGATGTATTTCGAACAGCAGTAAAGAGCAAAGATCCTCAGGGAGTTACCTTCATTTTGGAATTAAAAAGAAGAAGAAATGCTAACTGAATTTTTTTTTTAACGTAATACCAGAAAGCTAAACAAAACTGTGTTTCAATATGTTTTAAATGGGTAAAGGGGACAGATGCTTTAGCAAACGGAATTTATTTTCTGATAAAAATGCTTTTTAAAATAGCAAAATTAATTAAATCAGTTCCTTATAGAAATTTTGAATTTGCAAATGAATCGGAGAAATCATTGGCATATAAAATGCAAAAAGAAAAAAAAGTGATATTAAAGTTACAAGAAGAAAATACTGTAATTAGAGATGATGCAAATCTACAAAAAGTATTTAATCAGTATTATACTACTTTATATAAAGGACCAGAAATTTCCTTGGAAAAAGTGGAAGAATAATTTAGTGAAGATTACAGAGAATCAAATATTTGAATGGACATATAATAGGGGGATTGTGTGAAGTTATTAATAAAACTAAAAGAGGAAAAGAACCTGATCCAGATGTGTTGCCAGCCTCTTAGTAAAACTGTTTTGAGGATGAGCATTTAGTTTTTACAACAAACAATATTATTCTACAAAATGAAAAGATTCCTAATCCTATAACTGGAAAGAGGCTAATACAGCATAAAATCTAAAGAGGCAGAAGACTGACTTTAGTAAAAATAAAATAAAAATCACCAATTACTTTATTGAATAGCGATTATAAAAAATGTATAGTCATTATTCAGTAAAGATAATTCATTCACAATTTTGGCTGAAGGATTGGAGATAATTTTACAGGACTTTAATTATGAAGATCAATGCAGGTTTTTATCTAAAAGACGATGGTTAGAAATATTTTAGATGTTCTGGAGAACTGAAAGTACATAATAAAAAACAAGCACTGATACGCTTAGATGCAAAGAAGGTCTTTTATAATTTGAATTAGATTTTCTTGTTTACAGATCTGGAAGATATGAACCTTGGAGATAATTTTATTAAATTGGTAGGACCGTATTACTCAGAAAGCACAAACAATTGTTAATGGAGAACTAACAAAACTCTGTGATAGTCAAAAATGAACAAAACACTGATGTCTGCATGTTCTAAAATTTTGCTAAAATGAAATTTATCGAAGAAGGGCATTTGTGAATGATTTGGTGTTAATTTTGAAGATACACTAGAAGGAGGTAGAAACATCAATGGGAAAATGTGGTATTGTAAACAGGTTTTAAGATTAATAATCAGACCTTGAAGATGTTTACAAAAATATGAAATTGGAAGATCAAACATGGATATTAATAGGATAATTATAATTTCAAAATTATGTTGCAAGAAGGAATTAAATTAAGAAGGACATGCTAAAATGGGAGAAATTAAAATTGTAAATATTGGACAGAATCTCTGTGCTAAAAATGAATGTATTGCCTAGAATTATATTTTTATTTCAGACAATACCTTTTTTGGTTACTGATAAATTATTTAAACAATGACAAAAAATATGTGTAAAGTTGTATAGCAAGGGAAAGAAATATAATATGTTAAATAAAAATGTTTATCAGAATTACTGTATATATTCGCAGCTTGTTTTTTGGTCTGGATAAAACAACGGTGGGTTGCTGAGAAATAAGAGACTTTTAGAATTAGAAGTTCACGCTGAGGCATAGAAAACAAATATACCTGCCATTTCCCTTCCACTGTATAATATGGTTAACATACTGGGACATTGGAAAATTATCAAAGGGAATTTAAAATCAAACCAAGAGAACAATTAATAGCAGAAGGGCATACCTGTCAATCGTTTCCCATTTACAATTATTTGAAAGATTTAAAATAGATAAAAATATGGAATGGAGCAAAGTAAGAGAATTTGAAATATAATTGTGTATGATTATGAACATGTAATTGCTAAAATGTACAGAGGAATAACAGAAAAAAGGATGAGGTAAGCATATTGCTTAAAATATACAGATGGATCTATGGAAAAACATGTGGTTAAAAAGACTGAAATTTCCATTTTGTTATAGTCTTCAGAGAGAATCTATATAAAATGATGCATCATTGGTATTTAATGCCAGAGAAAATATTGAGGTTGTATAAAGGTACTTCAGAAATATCTGGAAATGTGAACTACATGAAGGGACATTTTATCGTGCTTGGTGAACATGTAGATAAGTCTTTAAAATGTGGACTCAGATACATTCAGAGGATTTTAAAGATCAGTATTCAATTGGAGCCAGAATTTTTCCTTTTAGGATTAATATATAAACAGAAAAAATGATGGAAGAATTTTTTTCAATATATGACCGCCATGGAGATATTATATGAACAAAGATGGAAGGCTTTAACTCAACTCACTCAGGAAGACTGTTGCTAAAATGGATAAATTATCTGAGTAGAAGAAAAGAGAGTATCTACATTTATTGGTGACTGGGAGGCTTTTATAAACTTTTTGCATAAAAAGAACAGAACAGAGACATGGTGTAATTTGAGAGAGAGAGATGTTAAAATATAATTGCACTTATAACTGCTATGAAAAATATTGTGAGCCATTTCTTTGTATCTTTATATTTTTCTTTATATTTTGCTCTTTCTGTTTCTTTTTTAGTTTTCATTTTTCATTGCACTTTCAGCTTCTTATATTCTTTTTCACTTTTCTGTTTTGATTTAATTTATTGTAGTTCTTATTACTGTTCCTAAAACTTTGACTAACACATATGTAATAATAGAGAACAGTAATTGTCCTTTCCAGCAGCACAAATGTTTACGCCAAACCCTGCAAAGCAGAACCGGAACCACAAGGAACCGCAAGGAATAATCCTCCTCAAGACTCCTGGTGAAAAGGGGTGATGCGGCCTTGTGGCACTGAGCCCAAGTCCTTCCTGGGAGTGCGCCCCTCCCCAGGTTTTCCACTCTGCCTTTTGCGGTGGGGAAAGCCCGAACAAACCCAAGGGAGGTGGCACTCTGCCCACAACAGGCTCCAGTCCAGCTCATCCCTCTGGGTCGAATCCTATCAGAGCCAAACTGAGCTAAAAAAGAGAGAGAACAACCCACAGAAGCCCCAACCTTCCCTTCCCTCATCAGCTGATGAACTCAACGCTCTTTCAGGGGGGCTTCCCCAACTCAGCTGCCCTCCCAATCCCCCCCCGTGCCCAATCACAGACCTCACCCAGGCACCAGGCAGGACCTGCCCAGATGGCCCAGATTGGTCGCCCAGGCGAGGATGTCCCACCTTGTAGCCCTCACCTTCAGTAAAAACCTTGGCTTTCCCCTTGTTTGGGGTCCATGGTTGTGGTAGAGGGGGAACCCAGTGATCGATGGTTTCAATACAGGAATG